>NC_043007.1:76932329-77022329 GCF_006345805.1 Octopus sinensis | reverse complement strand
GGATAACCTTTGTTTGGCTCTCATTGCTGTCACATCTTAGCAATCTCAATTCTCAGGTCTCCATATTTATTAACCTTTTCTCTTTCTTTCATAGTGCTATGTTGATCTCCTTGTACTGCCATATCAATTATTAGGCACTCTTGTTTGTTGCTCCTAACGGTTACCATATCCAGCCTTTGGTGCTCTGATATCTTGCCTGTCTGGAAGTCAAAACCCCAGATGAATTTTGCCGTCCCTATTATTATTACTATGAAGATAGCGAGCTGGCAGAAACATTCGCTCACTGGGCAAAATGCTTCACAGTATTTCATCCGTCTTTACATTCTGAGTTCAAATTGCACCAAGGTTGATTTTACCTTTCATACTTTCATGGGTCAATAAAATAAGTACCAATTGAGCACTGGGGTCACTGCAATTGAATAGCCCCCTTCCTTGAACTTGTGTCGAAATTTGAAAGCAATATCCGTGTCAGTCATTTTGATTACACTGTGTGTTTTACCTCCAAATGTGCGAGTTTCTGTTGTTTTTCCCTGACATTAAATCTGTGTTATCGTAAACTAATACCTCGACCGTTTAGTGATGATGTTGTGTAGAGTAAATTTATTGATCCATCACAGCCTTGTTTCTGACCAGCTTTTGTCTGTAGCAATGTCAGTGGACCAGTTTAGATTGTTTTCAGTGTCAGGAATGGGGTTACATACAACTTGCTCCCCCACTACAAATGATGGAGGCACTGGCAGGGAGGGGGAATTAGTGGTAAGGGTGGTGGTGTTGCTGCTGGTGTGGTGGTAGTGGGGGGGGGGGTTGTGGTAGTGTAATGTCAGTAGTGGTGATAATTGTATGGTAGTAGTAGTAGTAGTAGTAGTAGTATAGTTGTGGTAGTAGTAGCATTTGTAGTAAGTGAAGTAGTGGTTTTATTAGTTATAATACTATTAGCTGCAGTTGTGGTTGGCTGGGATATAGTATTGATGAACTGCTGCTGTTGGTGATGTGGTGATGGTGATGGTGGTGGTAGCTGGGTTAAGAGGAAATGGTAGAGGCTGCAGTGGTGGTGCTGGTGGTGGTGAAAGCGAAAGCCAAGGGGTTAAAGGCTGTTTGTCAAAGGGCAGATGTAGATATATTGAAGAGATACAGACACAGAAGACGACAGACAGAATCTTAGTGATTTAAGTACACGAAGACACTTGGAGCATGGCAAACTAAGATTTGGTAACTCTGTTAGCTGTAATGATAATGATGGTGATATGATCTGGTCGGTGAGGGGTGGGGGATGGTAGAAGAAGAAGAAGAAGAAGAAGAAAATATATCATAATACTTCCTGCGAACAAGTAAGGTCACCGAAATAAGCTGAGTTGTGATCCCAGCATGCTGGTATGTAAAGGCGTATAAGTTGCAGCGAACTAACTTGATCTACAACATTGAGTCCCCACAAGAGATATGCTATCTTTGTGTGTGTATGTGTGTGGAGCCTATCTTTATCTAGAAATTCCCTGTTAAAAGATTATTAAGTCAAAGGTTTAACACCTTCCTATCTGTTGGCTGTGGGCCCCCCACCCTTTGACACTCACACATTTATAGTAAATATGAAATGTGTTTTTCTGTTTGTTTGTTTGTTTGTTTTCTTTTCCTCCCTGTTCACGCCCTTAATCATTTGGGTTAGTGGGTAGCCAGAGGCAAAAAACTGACACACTTTCCATTGCAAAGTCCTTCTTGATTTTGGAGCAAGAGCTGTGTGTACGTGAATGTAATTTCTAGTCAAAGGCCTTACTCGACTCTAATAAAGTGGAACAAAATCTTTTTGTATTAGTAAAACCTACTTCTTTGGATGACCCCTAATCAAGGAAACTAAAGGAAGTTGTGCCACAAATATGGCCCATGGTCATCATTGTCATCATCATAGTTATTAATGTTCACTTTTGCATGCTGGTTTGAGTTGAACAAAGTTTATTGAGGCAGATTTTCTATGGCCAGGTGCTCTTCCTGCTACTAAACCTTATTTGTTCCAAAGCAAGGTTATATTGTTCCCATGGCCAGACATGTTTTTGTAGACTATGGGAAATGAACGACATTCATTTACAACAATCATATGATGTCAGAACATAGAAATATAAACATACAGTCTCACACAGAGTTTCGGTTTCCATCTACCCACAAGTTTTGGATTGACCCAAAGCTAGCTATAGTATAAGATGGTTGCCCAATGTGCCACTAAGTGGGACCAAATCCAAGACCATGTGGTTGGGAAGCAATCTTTTTAACTACACAACTACACATGTGCCTATCAGAATAAATTGCATCAAACTTCTGATAGCTTCGGTTTTTGTATCTGGAATGGGGTGACATACAATGTTGCTCCCTCACTATGAATAATGGATGTGGGTGACTCAGTGGTGGTGGTACTATTGTTATTAGTGTAGTGGTAGTAGTACCAGATTCCATCTGGTAACAATGGAATCTATCTTACAACCCTTTGCTTTTACTTTCTACAACCACACCAGTCTACCTTGTGTTGACACTCTTTTAAATAGACATTCTATTGTTAATTATCAATTTATAAATTGACACAAAACCCAGAATTTTAAGGTCTTTCATTCAGTAAACATTACATCATTATAGCCAGCCTCTCCTCTCCCTCCTTCCCTCCTGGTCTTTTGAGATTTTATATTGATTTTTCAAAGTGATCTTTTCATCTTTCTTTTCTTTTCTTTCTCTTCGTTCTATTTTGAGAAGTTTATTGCAACACTGTCAAAGGTCTTTTCAAATGAAACCTTTTCTTTTGTATTGAAACGAGTGAACCTACTACTTCAAAAGACAGAAACCAGAGGCTAATTCATCAACATTATATTGCTTTATAATTATTTGTTGTCGGTTATTGAAGGTGAATAGGAAGGTGGAGAGCTGGCAGGATCGTTAGCATACTGGACAAAATATGCTTAGCGGTATTTCATCCAACTTTATGTTCTGAGTTCAAATTCTGCCAAGGTTGACTTTGCCTGTCATCCTTTTAGGTTCAATAAATTAAGTACCAGTGAGACACTGGGGTTGATGTAATCAACTAGTCCGCTCAGTAGAAAGGATTATTATTATTATTTTCTTCTTCTTTCAAATTTGCTTCCATTTCTTGGCGAGTGTCTTCCCGACTCCTAGGGCAAAGAAACTTATAGTATACATTGGTAGGCCATTAAACTAAACTCAATAGTTCGTTAATTTTTTTTTTTTTAAGTTAAATTAAAATACATGGGTAGTAATAGTTATTATTATTATTATTATTATTATTATTATAATAAGGCAGCAAACTGCCAGAATTATTAAGCATGCTGGGGAAAATACTCAGTAGCCTTTCATACATCCTTACATTCTGGGTTCAAATGCTGTTGAGGTCAATTTGCCTTTTTATTCTTTTGGGAGTTGATGAAATAAATACCAGTTGACCACTGAGGTCAATGTAATGGACTAACCCCCACCTCTTCCAAAATCTCAGGCCTTGTTCCTATAGTAGAAAGACTTGTTATTATGATTGTTTATTTTGCTCCCATTCAGCCTTGGTTTATTTTTCTCTAAGCTTTTTTTTTCTTTGGTATTCTCGGAATATAAAACTGACAGCACAGGTTCCTTATATTTCTTATCTTTTCTTTTTTTTCTTTTTCTTTCTCTCTTTTCTTCGTTTTGTAACTGAAACCAGTTTTCCAGTATTTCACCTTGATAATTTGGGCTAATTGCTGTTACTGTTTCATTGGGAATAGTGAGTTGTAAAAGATCTAGCCGGCTGGTTCACAAGTTCAAGAGTTCAAGTCAATCTTTGTTTTAATGAATTGAATTATTTCATCAAACAAAGCATATTAATTATTCTAATTACTCCACTTTAACTATCCGTTTCAAGGGATTAGCATATATAACTACTTTTTCAGTAATTTGTAGTTTTATATATTTATTTATTTATTTGTTTGTTTGTGAGTTACAGCTTTGAACATTCTTCTAGCTCACTTCAGGTTTAGAAGAATTATTTAAAGATATCTTGATATCTTTATCTTTTCCTTGTTCCAGTCATTGGACAGTACTCATATTGGAGTAGTGACTTAAAGGGTTTAATTTAAGAAATCAACCCCAGTACTTATTTTTTAATACTGGGGTTCATTTCTTACTCTGTCGGCCTCTTTTGCCAGGCTGTTGAGTTATGGAGATATAAACCAACCAACACCGGTTATCAGGGGGGGGGGGTTAACATGTCACAAACATGCATACACACATATATATATAACAAGCTTCCTCACACTTTCTGTCTTACCAAATTCACTTGCTCATTAGGCATTGGTCTTCCAGGGCTATTGTAGAAGACACTTGCCCAAGAAGTCATGATATTTGTTCCAAATTAGGGCGGCAAGCTGGCAGAATCGTTAGCACGCTGGGCGAAATGCGTAGCTGTATTTCGTCTGCCATTGCATTCTGAGTTCAAATTCCGCCGAGGTCAACTTTGCCTTTCATCCTTTTGAGGTTGATAAATTAAGTACCTGTTACGCACTGGGGTTGATGTAATCGACTTAATCCGTTTGTCCCCTCTGTGTTTAGCCCCTTGTGGGTAGTAAAGAAATAGATATTTGTTCCAACTCTTTACATTCTGAGTTCCAATCCTACCAAAGTTAACTTTGCCACTCATCCTTGCCCAGGCCGAAAAAATAATGTACCAGTCAACTAGAGGAGGACTGTCAATTTAATTGGGTGTTTCTCCCATTAACACTTTAGCATTCAGAATACTGTCAGAAGTAATGCTTATTTATTTACTTTCATTCTTTTGAGTTAATATGAATTATCTCATAGCTTTGAGATTTCTATGATGTGATTGCTTATTTTTAGAATGACATTATATGGTAGGAGTGGAAGGCCAGAGCTAACCAATTCCAACATAAAACAGGTAGAATATTTAGTTTGGGTACGGCTGGTTTAAATGCTAAAGAGTTAAGTTTCTGGTCTTTGTTATAAATTAGGCGCAGGTGGTGCTGTGTGGTAAGAAGCTTACTTCCCAACCACATGGTTCCAGGTTCAGTCCCATTGTGTGGCATCTTGGGCAAGTGTCTTCTACTATAGACTCTGGCTAACCAAAGCCTGTGAGTGGATTTGGTAGACAGAAACTGAAAGAAGCCTGTCATATATTTATATACATATATACATACATACATACAGTACCGTGCCAAAGTCTTCGGCCACTTTAAACTATTGTAAATTTCTCCTAATTGCCAACTTATAACTGGATGTTTCGCATTGCATTTTTTACAAATGAAACATTGATTGGCCCTGTTGGAGCCTTCTGTTGTGTTGCACATGATCTGTGGCATGGAGCTCAGCCATTTTTGGTGGTTGTCTTGCCTCTTCGCCTCTCATTCAGAACCCCTACTACAAAATATAATGATTGGGTATGGAACTGACTCCAACAGGGCCAATGTTTCATCTGTATTACAAAGTGGCCGAAGTACTGTGTGTGTATATGTATGTGTGTGTGTGTATATATATATATATATATATATATATATATATATATATATATTATATACCTGTGTGTGTGTCTCTGTTCCCCATCACCACTTGACAACTGGTGTTGGTGTGTTTACATCCCCGTAGCTTAGCGGTTCGGCAAAAGAGACAGATAGAATAAGTACTAGGCTTTAAAAAAAACAAGTCCTGGGGTCAATTTGTTTGACTAAAACCCTTGAAGGTGAAGGTGGTGCTCCAGCATGGCCATAGTCAAATGAGTGAAACAAGTAAAAGAATAAAAGGATTAATATTGTTATTACTAGGGCAATGCAGAAAACACTGAAATTTTGGAGATGAAGTCCAGGGAAAAGTATTTTATTTGCAATGGTTTTCATGAAATTTTTTTTAAATATTTTACCATTAACTGCAGACTCTGAAGATTTAGTTTGTTGATTTTTCTTAATCTAAACTGAAAATAGTCTAATTTACCAAAATACTTAATTCTATCATCATTATCAGTTGACCTGGTATCTCAGAGATTGCTTTCTCTACTGGCATTCACATTTGCTTCTTTTTTTTTTTTAAATTCTGTTTCTCTTTTTCTTTTAGTGTTTCTTTTTTTCTTTTCTTTTTTTTTTTTTTTGCATTGGACTCCATATTCCCAGTCTTTGGCCATGATTGTAAAACCAGATTATCTCCAGTTGCCTCTGTTTCATTCACTGGCAATTAGTACCGAGAAGTTAGTTCCCAAATGTGTCAGTGTGAGTGAGTGAGTGAGTGTGTGTGTACATAAGCTCCATCTAACCATCTGTGGAGGCTTCTCATCAGAGTGCTGCTGCTCGTCAATGCCTTTACCATCGGCAGAAAACTAAGCCTAAAACAAACAAGTCAGCCAGCTAAATTAACTCTGCAGTTTTCAGAGGTTGGATTGACTTAAAACACTTCTACAAATATTGCACTTGCCTTGCCGACAGAGTGGTATTTTCATCACTGCTTCTTTGGCCCAGAATTTCTCTACTATTCCTTACATCCACTCCTTGAGTTCTGTGTTTATTTTACACGACATCACATAATATCACTAATGGCCTTCTGGTGGCAGGGTGAGCTGCTGCTATTCGCATTCTTTCTTTCTCTCTTTCTTTCATTCATTCTGTTATGTTTGCTCGCATAAAAAAAAAAAAAAAAAAAAGAAATCAGAAAGAAAAAGGAGGAAAACCCAAAAAACCAACATAATTAGTGCCTTGGTACAATATACTTTTGTTTTTGTATCCTTCTAAATTGGACCCAATTCATTTACCTTCTGTGGTTCTTGAAGTGTTTTCCAAACTGCTGTTTATTTGTTTTTTTTTCTTCTTTGTGGTAGATGTGGGTGGATCTACCCCCTTAAATAATGAGCAAAACTCATTCATCTAGAACATTCTGTTTTTATCTACTTATCTTCTAGTTCTATATTATTTTTGTCTTTTTGGTTGCAACAATATATATATACATATATACATACATATATACATATATATATATATGTATATATACATATATATATGTATGTATATATATATGTATATATATATATATATATATATATATATACACACACACATGTGTGCACTCGCATATATATGTGTGTATACACACGCACACACGTGTTTTGGGAGGGTTTTGGATGGAGTCGTGGGGGTGTTTTTGGTGGGAAGGAAATATTATTATTATTATTATTTATTTGTGATTTTTATAACAAATGCTTCATGAAAGAAACCAGTGTGCATCTTGTTTAAACCCCTAATCTGTTAGAAAACTTAAATATCAAGTGAAACTGAAGTTGTTCAAGGTTCCCTTCTCCCCCTGCTGTCTTGTAGTTAGTTATAATAGATGGGGGGAGGGGGTTTTAACTCTCTCATTTGCAGCTGCCTTCACAAGATGTTCTCAGTTCGTGCCACAAATCACTAATAACTGACCGATACTAACGAAAATAAATAGATACTAACATCTCATACGTAGTGAAATATCTTTCCGAAATCTCCAAAGCAGTGGCTCTCTGTATCTTTGACTTCAAATTGCATTGAAGATCAAGGAAGAAAGAAATAATTACTGGTACCCTTTTTGTGGAAAGTTAAAGTTACTGATGCGTTTTGTATGAGAAATTTTAAAAGGCTATATTTTAACATTAAATGTTTGTATTAAAAAAAAAAAAAACTAAATAGAAACTGAGCACAGATCTGACCTTGTGGTAAGAAGTTTGCTTCCCAATATCATTGTTCTGGGTTCAGTCCCACTGTAATTCACTTTGGGCAAATGTCTTCTTATAGCCTCAGACCGACCAAAGCTTTGTGAGTGGATTTGATAGATGAAAACTAAAGAAGTCCATTGTATTTGTGTGTGTGTGTGTGTGTGCATGCACACACACACACACATTCATTCATACTCATTTTGTACCACAAATCACACATTCATTCATTCATTTACATGTGTGTGTCTGTGTTCTCCCCCACTACCACAATCGCTTGACAACGTTAGTGTGTCTACATCTTTGTAATTTACCAGTGCCGCAAAATAGACCAATACAATAAGTACCAAGCTTTCAAAAATAAGTGCTGTAATCAATTCAATCAATGAAAATTTCTTGAAGGCATTGCCCCAGCATGGCAGCAGTCTAATGATTGAAACAAGTAAACGATAAAAGTTAAAGCCTTGTGAGTAGATTTGGTTGACAGAAACTGAAAGGAGCCTGTCATGTATATATCTATGTGTGCGTGTCTTTGTGTCTATGTTTGTCCCCCACCATTGTTTGACAACTGGTGTTGGTGTGTTTATATTCCCATAACTTAATGGTTCAGCAGAAGAAACCAACAGAAAAAGTACCAGGCTTTAAGTTTTGGGGTCAATTTTTTTCAAATAAAACCCTTCAAGTTGGTGCCCCAGCATGAACACAATCAAAAATGACTGAAACAAGTAAAAAAAATAACATACATGCTTACACACAGCCTTAGTTTTCATTCTTTATAGTGGACACTTGTTAAAGTGATTGTAGTGGGTGCTTTAAAACTTTTCACCTATTGTCAAAAACAGTGATAGAAGGATTAAACCAAGTCTCTTTAATGCTTTTTTTTTTTTTAACTTGAAGAAACTACTCCTGGGAAAGTTGTTATATTAATATTTTCCTGCCTGTTCTGGCTTGAACCAAGCTAACACTTATCCATCTGTTTTCACTGTAAACCAGTTAACAATTTCTGTTGGGATTTCTTTCCATTCTTGTACAAACACGGTGCTTCAAAACCAATTTCATTCTTCACTTTTTGTTCTCTTCTTTTAACACTCCCCAAGTCCTTATTGCAGAATTGAGCGATACTCTAGTTATATTCATCTCACACATACACCATACTCTATGGTGTCGGAGTAACCAGCCGTTCTACTCAAAACTATAATTTCTGCATGTCCAAAATTATGCCTTTTTTTTTAATAATAAACCTTCAGACTTTAACCCTTTAGCATTCAGATTTCTCTGTCAAATGTAATGCTTATTTATTCACGTTGATAAAAGTTAGTCATGCATTACCTTGTAGCTTTGAGATTTATCAATGATGTGATTGTTTATTTTTAGAATAATATTCTAGGGTAAGTGTGAGAGGCCAGACCTGGCCAGTTTAAGGATAAAACAGGTAAATTATGGCCAGAAATGGCCAGTTTAAATGCTGAAGGGTTAAGGAATGTCTTCACTGAAATATGTGTGTAAGAATGTGTGCTGGTGCCACATAAAACGCATCAAGTCCACACTGAAGTGGTTGGCATTTGGAAGAACATCCAGCTGTAAAAACCATGCCAAAACTGACCTCACTTACACTGGTACCTCAGAAAAATCACTCGGTCTGCTCTATGGGGTGGTTGGTGTTAGGAAGGGTATCCTACAGTAAAAAAAACCATGCCAAAGCAGACAGTAATTTGGTGTAGTCTTCTACCTCTGTCAAGCCATCCAACCCATGCCAGCATGGACGGTGGATGTTAAATGATGATGATGATGAATGTCATCACTGAAACATGCTGTGGTATGTGTATATATGATCATCTGTTTCTTGTTAATGATTTCAGTCATAAACTGTGGGTATGCCAGGCATTACTTTGAAGGATTTCATTTTACTTGATTATGTTAACCCTGTTTGTTTGCTTAACCCTGTAGCATTTAAACTGGCCATATTCAGCCCAAATATTCTACCTGTTTTATGTTCAAAATGACCAGATCCTGCCTCACTCACTTAATCATATGTCACTCCAAACATAAATGGTCACATCATCAGAATATTTAATCTGTGAGATAATGCATTGTTTTATTCAAAACAATGTGAATAAGCATTGCATTTGGCAGAGTAATCTGAATGCAAAAGGATTAGTACGGAGTTTCTTGAACATTTTACTTTTTGTAAAAAAAAAAATAAAAAAAAAAAAAGGTTTTTCACTTCAACCCCAAAACAAATTAATCAAACATCAGACTAATTAAACATGTAATTAACCAGTGTTTAATACAATTGAGAGGAGAAAAGAATCAGTCAAATATAAATACAAATGCACCTTTTAATGCATGGATTATTTTTCAATGGGAAGGATGGGTTAAGTGGTCCGTGGAGATGATCATGAATATTGTGTTGCAAGCTTGTGAGTTTGAGCCACAAATCATCCTGTTCTACTTTTAAAGCCCTTCTCTGTTTGCTTAGTAAATAATGCACATGGTTACACCCAGATTACACCATATATGAAGTTGGAAAAGCCAGTAAAATGAGCACAACTGTTGCATGAAGCTTGGGATATTTTGCAACAGTTTTTTTTTTTGTTTTTCCGTTTTTGATCAGCCAGTCATATCTAATCACTTTAAATGTGAAGGTATGTGGCTTAGTGGTTAGGGTGTTCAGTTCATGGTGGTAAGGTTGTGAGTTCAATTGTTGGTAGCGTGTTGTGTCCTTGAGCAAGACACTTTATTTGATGTTGCTCCAGTCTACTCAACTGGCAAAAATGAGTAGTACCTGTATTTCAAAATGCTGGCCTTGTCACATTCTGTGTCACGCTGAATCTCCCTGAGAACTACATCAAGGGTACTTGTACCTGTGAAGTGCTCATTTCATGAGCAGGCTGTTCCATTGATCAGATCAACTGAAACCCTTGTCATCACAACTGACAGAATGCCAGTTTTTAGTCCCTTTATTTGTGAACATGGACTTCAAGACTGAATCTCATTTCAGTAAATTTTTTTCTGGCATAAAGGGATTTAAAAATGCAAGCTTTTAAATCAATCCCACTCTTGTTAGACCCCTAAGCTTTATTCACCCCCCCCCCCCCCACACACACACACACACATACACAGGTGTCTATATAGGCCACTGAGAATCTCTGGTCAAATACACATTTTCTTAAACTCTTCACTCCCTGCAGAGTATGGGCCATCAACAACTTCTCCACTGTCTTCCTCTTTTTCTCTTCAGTTGAATCCCTGCTTTTACAGCTCTGCTTCAGTATTCTGCCTCTGGTTACTTTTAGCAGTTCTTCTCTGTTGTTTTCCTTGTGGTTTCCAAGTCAGAGCCATTGGCACCTACTCCCCACCCCCTCCGATATTTTTTTTTCACAGTTCATTCTCCTTGTAGTAAGAAGGAGAGATAGCCTTGCAGCTCCTTTTCAGATTTTACTGCACCATGTTTTCCTGAAGGAAGGCCTTCCAATCCCAGGTTTTATTGGTTTTGAATTGTCATCAATGTTGCTGTAACTTTGCTGTTTTTCTTGGTAGGGGTGTTGGCCCTACACAAGGCCATTTTTGGAAAGGAGTAATCCATATTAGTCTGGCCTCTATCTTTTGACTTGTCCAATAAAGGAGGCTCCACCAGGATCTTGCTCTCTGCTGGCAAAGATCTGAGAGTCATTGAGACACACAAGCCACCTATTGCAAATACCACAAGGTATTTTGGCACAGTATTTCATTGATTCAGCCATCCCCCCCTGATATATTCACATCTCTTCATGCAGTTTCTCACTAAATATATGAATATATATATCTCACTAAATAAATATGTCGTAGCAAAAAATTGGAAGGGAACAATGTCTATCATCGACTTTAACAAGAAATATACTCCCACACATGTATTGAGTTCTTTGGTTCCTGATAGCATATCCAAATGTGTACCTTGACTGTGTTGTGTGTATTCATCTCTTCTGCATCATATTTTTTTAATGTTTACTTTTCCATGCTGGCAAGGATAGGTTAGACAAGTCTATTTCAACATAATGGCATTCCATTTGTCATAGCCTCCTGTCACCTCCTTTGTGAAACTCAGCATACACGTGTGTGTATTTGTGTATGCAGTTATATATTTCTTTATTGCCCACAAGGAGTTAAACATAGAGGAGACAGACAAAGGAATTAAGTCGATTACATCGACCCCAGTGCGAAATTGGTACTTTATTTATCGACCCCGAAAGGATGAAAGGCAAAGTCGACCTCAGCGGAATTTGGACTCAGAACGTAATGACAGACGAAATACGGCTATGCATTTCGCCTGGCTTGCTAACATTTCTGCCAGCTCGCCGCCCTTTTGTATGCATGTATATGGGCAGTTTCAGGTTCAGTCCCACCCATTGGTTCATTGGACATGTGTTTTCTGCTTAGCCCCAAGATGACCAAATCCTTGTGAGTAGTTTGGTTTGATGGAAGCTGAAAGAAGCCCTTTTGTATGTGTGTGTGTGTGTCTTTGACTTGGTATCATGCAATAGTTGTAAATAAGCACCACTGTCAACCCAAGCATTGTCCTTTGTTTCTAATCTTCCATGAAAACTTGTATGGCCATAGCAAAATATTACCTTGCTTGGGAACAGGCGAGTGTTGATGACTGGAAGAGCATCAGGCTGTAGGAAACATGTCTCATCAAATTTCATTTGAGCCTTGCTAGCATGGAAAAGTGGATGTTAAAACAATGATTGTGTGTGTGTGTATGTACACATATGTACAATGCATGTCTACACACACAGACACCAAGTTGTATACACATATGCCCTATGTTTATCTGACTGGATATTTGAAATAGTGTAGATATTTTTTTTCTTCTTTAATTTCTGCCATTATTTGTGTGTTCATTTTGTTTCTTTGCTAGTCCTCCATTATATTGGAAAACATCTGTCTACTGTGTTGGCTTGGCAGGCATTTTGTCAAAGTGTGAATATGTCCATCACATTGCCTGTTTTCTCTAATAATAGTGTCATTCATCACTTAGAGGCAACACTCAAGTGGAAGATGTTGGCAGGTCATACTGTGGATAGCTCTCTGTCTCTCTCTCTTCTCTCTCTCTTCCTCTCTCTCTAGTTGTTACTGTCACTGCTGTTGCTTAGCTATTCTTTTTCTGTTGGTCTGTGTTAGATATAGATAAGATAATGAGAGAGATATAGATAAATAGATAGAAAGATAATGTTTAGTTTGAAAGATAGATAGATAGATAGATAGATAAAGATAGGTTGGGAGATAAATATCTATAAAGACAGATAGCCCCCCCCCCCCGATGGCTGGATAGATGGGTGGGCGAGTAGATAGATAAAGTACCTTTGCTACTACTGCTACATAGATTTTGTGTAACAATTTAGTGATGAGAGGGGAAAGGAAATTGAGATCCAGAGCCATGGAGAGTGGGGGGTTTGAGGCTGGGGGACAGGTTGTCAGGTTGGTAGCTGTAAAGACAAATTGGCTTAGTGTTAAGTTGTTGATAGCCCATGCGGAGGAGTAGCGGTGTTGGTGGTGGTGGTGGTGGTAGTAATGATTGCCTTGTCCAGTGATCAAATGGAAAGAAGATAAAGATATTAGGGAAAAGTAAATTGGTGCAGGCAATGGTAGCAGCAGTGGTGGTGGTGTGGTGCATCCAGAAGTTTTTGGCGGGTAGTGGGGCAGGGGTAGGACGTAGAAGGAAGTTAATACTAATTTCAAACCTGATTGGTTTCCTTTTAATTGAAACATACTAGGTATGTCTTCTTGCATCTCTCTAACCAGCTGCCTCCTGTTTGTCACCTTGTTTAAAAAAAAACCCAAAGTTTTTCACCCAACCTCCCACTCACCCATTCATTCCGCCCACCCCACCACTCTCATTTTACTTGCATTTCTTTTGTTGGTTCTTTTTTCGGTTTTTTTTTTGGGGGGGGGGTTGTATTGTTTTAAGTTTTTTGGCAGTCTAACTAACTCCGGGAACTGTTTACTGCAGAACACCTGCTTTACAATATTGGCAGCTACTTCATGTTATTTATTTATTTCTTGTTTTCCATGGGTCTGGGGTTTTTTTTTGTCTTTTTTTTGTTCGAGTTTTGTTATCCCTTTTTCCTTTCTCTGATCCCTCAACGATAATTCCCCACTCCTTGCTGTATTTGTTCTGGCTCTTGACATTCTGAGTTCAAATCCTGTTGAGATCAACTTGGGGTTCAGTAAAATGAAATACCTGTTCAAGTATTGGAGTTGATTCAGTTGTCTAACTCCTTCTGCTTAGTGATTTGGTTATTATTATTATTATTATTATTATTATTATTTGTTAGCACGCTGGACGAAATGCTTAGCGGTATTGCGTCTGTCTTTAAAAAAAGAGCGGAGAGCTCGCAGAATCGTTAACACGCTGGGTGAAATGTGTAGCTGTGTTTCGTCTTGTGAGCTCAAATTCCGCCGAGGTCGACTTTGCCTTTCATCCTTTCGGGGTCGATAAATTAAGTACCAGTTACACACTGGGGTCGATGTAATCGACTTAATACCTATGTCTGTCCTTGTTTGTCCCCACTATGTTTAGCCCCTTGTGGGTAGTAAAGAAATAAGTTTTTCGCCCATTGCTATGTTCGAGTTCAAATTCTGCCAAGATTGACTTTGCTTTTCATCCCTTCAGGGCCTATAAAATAGGTACCAGTTGAATACTGAGGTCAATGAAACCGACTAATCCCTTCCCTGAAAATTGCAGCCCTTGTGACAAAATTTGATACCACTATTACTATGATTATGTAGGTGGCAAGCAGGCAGAGTCGTTAGCACACCAGGCAAAATGCTTAGTGGTATTTCACCCATCATTATGTTCTGAGTTCAAATTCTGCCGAGGTCACCTTTGCTTTCCATCTTTTCAGGGTCAATAAAATAAGTACCAGTTACATACTGGGGTCAATGTAATCAACTAGCCCCCCTCCCCCCCCCCCCCCAAAAAAATTTCAGGATTTGTGCCTATTGTAGACAGGATTATGATTATTGTTATTTTAATTTTTTATTATTTTTATTTTGATATCCTATTTTTACTTGAATATATCCAGTTTATTTTGTTTAATTCCCACCTAAGTACATTTGTTGGCGATGTTGTTTTTTTTTTTTTAATTTCCATGCCAGACAGCTTCATTTTGAAGTAACAAAGTAATTGTTACTGACTGACTGACTGCCTCCTTCTGTATAAGTTCTGTATTTACTTTGTGATAGATGGATTTAGATGGCGGGAGTGGGTGGGGGGTAGGGTTATGCATTTCAGAATGAGGAACTTTTACTTCGACTTGTAGTCCTGAACCAATATGTTGGTGAAGCCTCTTGAGAAATAGGCTTTAGTGGGAGGAAAACCTGATATAGCAGATTTATAAATGGCTGTTTAGTCTGATAGCTTTAAATATATTTAAATCTGTCAATAAGCAGTAAATATATATTCAACATGTTAATACTGGGCTTCCTAGTTGCAGGAATGGTTGTATCAAGGAAGGTTCCTGAAATTTTGCTGTGTACTTTTTTTTAAAACTCCTGAGCTATAAAATAGGGGCAGTGAAGGAAAGTTATTTTCAGTTCAGCTGATCAGTAGTGATGGTGCATGGCCTAGTGGCTAGAGTGTTGCATTCTTGATTGTCAGACTGTGGGTTCAATTCCCAGATCAGGTGGTGTGCTCTGTTCTTGAGCAAAACACTTCATTTCACATTGCTCAAGTACTATGTGGAGACTAGCATGTCCAGAGAATACACATGTTGCAATCTTGTAAAACTCCCACCAGTAAAGACTACCCACACCGACCCGTGGGTTAGAAAGTTGTACCCTGAGTGGTGCAGTGGCATCATCCACCCAGAGTACCAGGGAATCACCAAGAAATGGTGGATGCAGCAGTGCACTGTTTTCAGTGCATGTTCCTATACTACTACTACTACTACTACTACTACTACCACCGCTACTACATCATCATCATCTATTAACAGCGGCTATTATATTTTTGTTAGTTTTTGATTTTTTTTTAGTTTTTTTTCTCTTTTTTTTCTCAAAGAAAATTGTCTTGAAGATATTTTTCTAAGAATTTATATTCGTAAACTTTCTTATATGTCAGCATAGTTCAAAATTTAGCTCCCTAAACCCATGAGGGCTCTAGGCATATCAGTGCACTGGGTCCTATAGTATTTATTTATGGACAGCAAACCACAACATACATAGATCAGAATTGGGTTCCCCCTAGACCCACAAGGCCTCCCCAGGCAACTGCCCAGTGTTTCTATACCTTAAAACAGCACTGCCTCCAAATAAAGACCTCATTTGGAACATGACAACCTGTCCAACTCATGACAGCATGGAAAATAATAGGCATAAAATGACAACAATGATGATGATGAGGAGGAGGAGGATGAAGAGGAGGTTGACTACTTGATATGAGTATGAAATGTCAACAGAATTTGGTTTTGGTCTTGGTAATCTCTTTTAAAAGACAAACTGATTCTAAAGTCTACATGGAATATATTATATGTGTGTATAGTAAGGTTGCTAGGTTGTTTGCTGTTGTGTACATTTCTGCCCAACCTTAACTCATCTCCTGACCTTTACTTAGGCTTCAGCTTCAAATCTAATGTCTATTTAATGTTACTGACAGCTCTAATTGATTCTTTTCTCCTCTCGTTTCTGACCTCTCTTAAAGTTTATTTTACTTCATCCTTGCAATTAAGCTCAAAACTAATTTTGAGCCAAAATAAGGTCAAACAATCTGACCGTTCCATCACTGCAATGAAATATCCATAGTTTTAACTTGTTTGACAGAATGTTAATGTAAATATCGTTGTTACATTCTATAAGGAAACTGTATTGTTTGATAGAAAGAGAATTACATAAATTTATGTATTTCTCTTCTATGTATATATATATATATAATATATATATATATATATATAGGCACAGGAGTGGCTGTATGGAAAGTAGCTTGCTTACCAACCACATGGTTCTGGGTTCATTCCCACTGTGTGGCACGTTTGGCAAGTATCTTCTGCTATAGCCTTGGGCTGACTAAAGCCTTGTGAGTGAATTTGGTAGACAGAAACTGAAAGAAGCTCGTCGTATATATGTATATATATGTGTGTTTGTGTGTCTGTGTTTATCCCCCCCCCCCCAACATCACTTGACAACCAATGCTGGTGTGTTTACATCCCAGTAACTTAGCCGTTCGGCAAAAGAGACTGATAGAATAAGTACTAGGCTTACAAAGAATAAGTCCTGGGGGTCGATTTGCTCAACTCAAGGCAGCGCTCCAGCATGGCCGCAGTCAAATGACTGAAACAAGTAAAAGTAAAAGAGTATATGTAACTAATTTTATATAGAAGGGTTATCAGCCACTCTAGGCTCCCTCTAGAAAGAAACAAGGTTCATATCCCAGTCTAAATTGTTGCTTATAATATCTAATAATATTTTATGCTGGTACAGGTGTAGCAGTGTGATTTACTTCCCAACCCCATGGTTTCAGCTTCACTCCCACTATGCAGCACCTTGAGCAAGTGTCTTCTATAGTAGAGCCTTGTGAGTGGATTTGGTAAACAGAAAGTAAAAGAAGCTTATCATATTTGTGTGTGTGAGCCCTTGTCTTGGCATCGTGTGATGGTTGTAAATGAGCATTGCCATCATACAAGCAATATTCTTCATTTCCAGTCTTCCATGAAAAGCAAGGTGATATTTCCTGTGGGGAAAGTATCACCTTACTGGGAAACATGAGGGTTTGTACTCTGAAGGCCATCTGGCCCTAGAAAACCTGTCTCAATAAATTCTAACTGACCCATGCTAGCATAGAATTGGATGTTAGGACATAGGTGGAGGCATGGCTGTGTTAAGTTTGCTTCCCAAACACATGGTTCTAGGTTCAGTCTCAATGCATGGCATCTTGGACAAGTGTCTTCTACTGTAGCCTTGGGCCAACCAAAGCCTTGTGAGTGGATTTGGTAGAAAGAAACTGAAAAGCCCATCATGCACATGTATGTATATGTCTTTGTGTTTGTCCCCTATTTCTGCTGAACAACCCTGGCATGGTCACAGTCTAATGACTGCAACCAGTGAAAGATAAAAGATTAAATGATGATGATGATGATGTAACTAATTTCACTCGGTAGGTGTGTTTGAGACTCTAGGTACTGTGTAATGTAACACACAGCTACATCTAGAAGCAAAGATTCTATCCCATTTCAAATTGTTGCTTATAGTACATTGCAAATTTTAGTGGTTAATTCAGTAATAATAATTATAATTTTTTTTGTTTCAGCTATCTGAATAACAACAGAGTCCGAAGAGTAGAAAAATACAGTTTTGATAATTTAACTTCCTTGGAATTGCTGAAGATGAACAAAAATAAGTTGGACCATTTGCCAGAGTTTTTGTTTGAAAAACTCACCAAGTTGAAGTGTTTGTAAGTAGATATTAATATCATTGTCTTTTAACTTCATTCACTATTAAAATATTGTACAGTCTGGTAGTGAACACTATCTTTTGATTTGATCTTAATAACAGTATAGTCAACATTCCATGTTAGTTTGCTTTGGTATTTTTGTTTTTCCATATTACTATAAGTATTTGTAGTTGGGTTAGAGGGTTATCAAGTCTCCAACTGCCCACAATGTTAATTCTTTGACAATTCATTGACCCGACATCCATTGGACCAATGCCCAAGTTCCAGGTTTTGTAGTGTTAAACAAAATAAGACAAAACGCCTCACTGGACTGAGTGCTTGTATTTCATGAGTAAATTTCCCTGAATAGCCCTCAATCTGTTACCCATACTTATAAACACAGATGACCAAATTGCAAAATGATGTGGTCAGGAGAGACTAGCAGTTTGTATATTATTGCCTCTACTGCATTGTGTTCATGGCAAGGACACTTAACTCATAAAAGTTAACATTCGCCTACCTCTGAGTTGTAGTTTTTAGCCCTAGTTTAGCTAACATCAAAGGTATTTTAGCCATGACCATGCTAGCTTTTATTCAGAATTGGTTGTTCTTTGATTACATTAACTTGTGCTTCATTTTTTTTAAGGTAGCAAGGTGAGATCTGAAGGAGAGTTGACTACTGTTTCTAGCAGATTGACAGCATAGAAAGGCATTTATTATCCCAGTTTTATGTCAACTGTTGTTGCTGTTTATTTCCATATCAACCCTGATCAATGACAATCCAAACATGGACCATCCTGTCTTTTTCCTTCGGGCATAGTATCCAATATATCCCTCCTTTTTTTTAAGACAATCTGGGTGTGATTGGAGGAGATTTGTCTGCTATTTCTAGTGGATTGAGCAACCATACAGTAATCCCTCTCATCGACTGATTAATATTGTGCACTGGGGTCGATGTAATCGACTTAACCCCTTTGTTTGTTTCCTCTGTGTTTAGCCCCCTGTGAGCAATAAAGGAATAAATATTGGCATATTATGCTGGGAATAAGATTTTAATTTAAATCTGTATGAACAGTGGTTAGGTGGTGTTAGTATTAAAGGAATAATAGATTTCGATAATCTTAATGAGAATTCTCATTGGTTTGTGTTTATTAATCTCCTTTTTTACATAAATTACAGAGAGATGTCACGGAATAAGTTCACTGTTATCGAAAGTCTATCATTTCGTGGATTGGATAACTTACAGATCCTCAAGTTAAAAAGAAACTTCATCTCTAAATTAAAAGATGGTTCATTTTTTGGACTAGGAAAAATCCAAAATCTGTAAGTATATAAGTCCTCTTTTTGCATTAATCACACATCCTGTATAAATACGCACACACATACTCTGAGTTAATACCACATTGTCTGAATGCTAAAATTAGAAAGAAAAAACTTGGTTGCAAACTCATATGTTGTGACCTCAAAGCTGTTGAAGGTATTTTATTATGTTTTAAGGTAGGACAACACTTCTACATTACATCCATTTATAAAATTAGGAAATTGGTAGCTGGCTTTCCTAAGAAAGTATTCTGTAAAAATCACTCATGCTGATGTTACATAAAGGCTCCTGTGTTGGGGCCACATATAAAGCACCTGTACTGGTTCAACATGAAAAGCATCCAGTACACTATGTAAGTGGTTGGTGTTAGTAATAGCACCCAGCTCTAGAAACCTTGCTAAAACAGATAAATTGAGCCTGATGCAGCTCTCTGGCTTCCCAGCTCCTGTGAAACCATCCAGCCCGTACCACCATGGAAAACAAACATTAAATGATGATGATGAGGAAAAAGATATTCATCATTCATTCATTCATCTCTTTCTTTTAATTCATAAACCAGAATTAACGGCAGTCATACATGGCTGTGTGGTTAAGAAGTTTCTTTCTCAACCATGAGGTCTCAGATTCAGTTCTATTGCACAGTACCTTGGACAAGTGCTTTCTACTATAACACCCAGACTGACTAAAGCTTTGTGAATGAACTTGAACTTGGCAGATAGAAACTGAAAGAAGCCTCTGTGTGTGTGTGTGTGTACTCTTGGCTAGACAGTGTGGTGGTTATAAGTGAGCATCATCACCATACATGGGAAAATATTACCTTACTTGAAAACAGGTCAAAGTTGGTGGCAGAAAGGACATCCAGCCATAGAAAACCTCAACAAATTCTGTCTGATTCATGAAAGCATGGAAAAGTGGGTGTTAAATGATGATGCAGGTTGCCAGAGAATAGGTTAGTAATAACTGGCAGTGCAAAAGAAAGCTCTCAAGATCATTGGTGGAACTGAAGCTTACAAAATCTTTATCAGCAGCTCAGTGGAACACAAGTGGGAGGTTACTACAACACCAACAACAGGTTTGTAGAAAATGCTGACATAGCTACAGTCCAACTGAGCATACACTGAGAGCAAGATCCATATTGGTGGCATTCCTCTGGTGAAAGATCCGTTGCAAATTAAATTCAGTCAATAGCTGTCCTTTTCATCCAATATGGCTTTGTGCTTGATTCAGTCACCAAACATGACTGAATGAATTGGTCAATCAATAAAATCAATCTCTTAAGAAAACAAACCTGATAAATAATTTATCTGTTGTTTGTCACCAGACCACATATCTTATATATCTTTTACAATATTTAATACATATTATTTTCTTTATAAATACGGATATGTTTATTTATTATTTGTCTTTAAATTATATATTTATCTTTCCAGACAATTGAATCACAATAATATTTCAACGATATCAAAAGGCTGGTTGTATGGATTAAAAACACTAAAACAATTGTAAGATTTATTTTATTCTATTTATTGTGTGTATGTTTTTATGTAATTTATATTGTAATATATGTTTGGACATTCAAATATATCTACCATATTTGCACCCCAAATTATGTGTTAAATCTTGGTCATAATCTCTTTCTTTTCATGGCTTAAGCTTTGTCCCATATATGTCTCACCTCAGTTTTTTTGTCAAAATCAAGAGTAAAATAGTGCAATTATACACGAGTAAATACAGTATATATATCTTACTTCCATCCTTCTCACTCATAAATGTGTGTGTGTGTGTGCAGTATGTGTGTTTGTGTAGTTTGCAGTGTAATTATTTAATATATATAGTTATAACTCCAATCAGATTTGTCAGAGAATGTGATATAAATTATATTCATAATACCTTCAAGGATATCTTAGGGAAAGTCTATATTATTGAGAGATCAAAATTGCATTATTAGCATACAAAAGTAGCTTTTTACATGAAAAAAAGAAAATAATGATAGAAAATCTAACCCAGTCGTTCTATATGACCCATGGGGATCCATATAAGATTTTGTTGTTAAAGTTTATGAGTAATAAATTAGTTATTCTTCTACGGTACTCAAAATATTTTAACTATTTGTTTTATACAATTCTTAATGCCAGCATGGAAAGCGGACGTTAAACGACGATGATGATTTAATCATACAAATATAATTGGATTTTTTTTAACGTGGTGGGGAGGACAGGTGAGCAAAATAGGAATCAAAGGTATCCATAGACAAAAAATGGTTGAAACCACTGATCTAATCATAGTTGTCATAATCTAGTTCTACAGAGGCAAACTAAGGAAATATTGCCTGATGATGGAAACTTTATTCCATCCATGTCTTAAAAATACCTTGTTCCATAGAAACCAAGTCAGTGTCCTGGACTTTGATTCTTGCTGTTGTTATCCTTCATTACTTCTATTGATAATGATGTGCTATAAGAAAATCGTGATTTTTATAGCCACACAAGTTTTATATATGCATGCAGGCATGACTGTGTGGTAAGAAGCTTGCTTCCCAACCACATGGTTCCAGGTTCAGTCCCACTGCATGGCACCTTGTGAGTGGACAGAAGCTGAAAGAAGCCCATCGTATATATATATATGTATGCATATATTTGTGTGTATCTGTGTTTATCCCCCTCTCACCCTCACTGTGTGTTTATGTTCCCCGTAAATTAGCAGTTCAGCAGAAAAGACCAATAGAATAAGTACCTGGCTTACAAAGAATAAGTCCAGGGATCAATTTCTTCAAGTAAATGGTGGTGCTCCAGCATGGCCTCAGTTAACTGACTGAAACAAGTAAAAGAATAAAAGAATATATAATTCATAAAATGCAGGAAATATATTTGGTATTTTATGCAGAATAAAACGTACATGTTTTTCATCAAATTAACTGCCAGTATTACATAACTGCATGCTGAAGAATTGTATAACCTTACTTATTTATCTCCTCAGTGTTAAGCAAGAAGTTCAAAGCAAGTTCAGTCTATATCCCCTATTTGTAAACTATCTGCAACCTCAGTGGAGTGGTTTAACTTGATCAAGTATAGCTGACAAAATCCCTGAAATGAATATACAAAGATTATTTGTACATTTTTTTTTGTCATAGGAAAATAAAATTTAATATATCTTATCACAGCATCAATTATCACAAGGAGTGCATGGTTTTATGTAACTTTCCCCAGGTGGTCATGAATATATTATGTATTTGTAAGTGTGTCTGTGTGTGTGAATGAGGGAGAGAAGACAAATGTATAATTCAAATTAAACTCTTTAAATATCTCAATCAGGGGAGAAAAAATCTTTCTTTTCTTGCTCTTTTTTTCTCTTTCATTTACATAGTTTTTGTAATCCAGTAATTTCTTGTCCATATGTTCCCATGTTTTGCATTTTCCACCTGCTCACACATTGAATATAAGAAACCCTGCCTCATAACAAACTGGTTTGTACTGGGTAATATCATTAACAACTTTACAAATCAAAGCTAGGCTTTGTTTATTGACACCTTGTTGGCTTTGTTTCTTTTTTTACCTGTGGGGTTCAGGCAAGTGCAAGCCCTTAACGCACATAAATGCTACTGCTAATTAGAAATTGTTAGTTTTGAGTTTATTATCATTATTATCATTATTATTATTATTATTATTATTATTATTGTTCTCACTGAATTCAATTCATTATATATACTATTATTATTATTCTTGTCCATTTCTTTCCCTAACCTTCGTTAACTGTTTCAAAAATAACAATAGTTCTAATGATTTATTAATTACTGCTATTTGAAGTTGCTGTTTAACTGGAATTAGGGTATTATAGACTTTTCTTTTTTTTCTCTTTGTTTGTTTGTTTGTTTGTGTGTGTGTGTGTTTTATAACTTGGCTGGGAGTGCTAATATCACTTGATTGAAACGTTTGTGCATGTATATATGTGTGTGTGTGTGTGTATATATGTGTGTATGTGTGCGCGCATATCTCTGTGTATAATAGTAAGTTAGAAGAATTATCTTCATTAAGTAAGCTTCCACTTCAGTTAGTATCTAATTAACAAAATTATCACTTAGAGGTAAACAACTGCCTGAATAAAAAAAATATTTTTACATTATTTTCTTGCCAAGTTGTGGCCTTACCTGTTCTAATTCAACATATTTTGTGTATCAATTGCCAAATTACCTACTTCCATTAAAACAAGAAGTGTGTGTGTGTGTATATATATATATATATATATATATATATATATAGTCCTAAATCTTATGTCAGTAAGCTTATAATACGAAAGTGAGCAAGGATTTAAGGAATTATTTACTATGAATATGTTATGTTTGACTCATTTTCTATTGGTATCAACCTAGATAATAATGTGGTGAGTTGACATTGTTGGAAGCATCAAAGAGAAAATTTTGCTGTATGTATTCCTGCTATCTGCATTCTGAATACAGATTCTGCTGAGGGCAACTTTGCCTTTCATGCTTGTCAGAGTCAAGAAATAAAGTGTTAGTCTTGTACTGTGGTTGATTTTACTTCTCCTCTTCCTCTGTGGAAGAGGTCAGACGCATAGAAGGTAGGAAGTTCTGCCAGATCTAAAATGCTGTATGTCATGATGAGGGTATATTTATGACTCTACTGGGAGTTAAGGGCCCTGAGGACATATTAACTGCTACTTGTATTATAAGATTTAGGTCCTTATTCATATATAATTTTATTGCTGGCTAGATTTGCGTTAATGTTTCAACCTTTGGTTATAATGCTTGCCCACAACTGGACATGAACATACATAGTGTGTTTGCAGGTATCATTTGTACAAAATAATTCCATGAACAGAATGAAAAAAGAACTACATATCTCACACTGTTCCAGCCAAGGTAGCAAGCTGACATTAGCATGTTGGACAAAATCCCTTGCAACATTTCTTCTAGTTCTTTACATTCTGAGTTCAAATCTTATGAGCAGTTTTGCTTTTCCTTCCTTCCTTCAGGGTCAATGAAATAAAATACTTGTCAATGCTTGGGTCAATGTCATCAACTTGTACCTTCCCTTCAAAATTGTCGGCCTTGAACCCTGCAAGAGACCAATGCCAAATTCAGGGAAATGCTGTGGTTTCCATCTTCTATATGCCATAGAAACCAGGAAACCAGCCTTATGAGTCCTAGGGACCCAAGAAAAAACAAAAATTGCTCCAGCCTCCTTCTGTTCGTTACTTAATTTCATTTTTACATCCACGGACAAATCTCAGATAGGATTGGTTGGTCGAGCAATAAAATACAAAAGGGTACAAGAAGAAGACGCAAAAGATATTTGCAAATGTCAACTGTCTCGTCAAACCAGTTAGATGGTAGTACTACTGAGTTCCAGCCTCCGCCTACCCTTCACCATGTGTGTAGTTTGGCAAATGAATATGTTCCACCCTGGTGATTACATGTGTACTAGACAAAGATAAAGTCTGCAAGAACCGTATTTTATCATCCAGTGCGTTATTGTGCTGAATTTGTACTTAAACCAAACTTATAAATTCTGTGAATCTGACTGCAATAATTTAATTGTAGAAATGTTAACATCAACCCTACACGAAATGATACTGACATTTAATACAGTATGTTTACTATACACTCAGTGCAGCCTGTGTATAATTCTGTTATCTTATCTCGTTAGCTTCTTGTTAGCCAAACCCCTTTCTAAGTTTTAATCTAATGTGTCTCTTTTGTCTTCCTCCAACAGATCTTTAACACACAATAATATCAAATCAGTGGAACTTGATGGATGGGAATCTTGTCGGTTACTCAGGAAATTGTAAGTTTTAACATTTTTCTATTTTATTACTCTTCCCCTTTCAACCATGTGTTCATATATTATTGCAAAAGGCAGTGTTTCTGGAATAACTATATATATATATATATATCTGAGAGGCACAAGCATCTACACACACAGCAGTAACTTCCGCCTACCAAATTCAATCACAAAGCTTCGGTCGCCTCAGGGCTATATCAGAAGACACCTACCCAAAGTGCCATGCGGTGGGACTGAACCCGAAACCATGTAGCTAGGAAGCAAGCTCCCTAACCACACAGCCATACCCAATATCATCATCATCATCATCATCGTTTAGCGTCCGCTTTCCATGCTAGAATGGGTTGGACGGTTCTACTGGGGTCTGTGAAGCCAGAAGGCTTCATCAGGCCCAGTCAAATCTGGCAGTGTTTCTACGGCTGGATGCCCTTCCTAACGCCAACCACTCCGTGAGTGTAATATATATATATATATATATATATATATATAGGCTCTCCCCAAATATGATTTGGGTTGATATATTCCTAGTGGTTAGGGTGTCACACTCATGAGCGGTAGATCATGGGTTTGATTCCTGGACTGGGTGGCTCGTTGTGTTCTTGTACAAAACTCATCATTCCCTGTTGCTCCAGTCTGCTCAGCTGTAAATGGGTAACCCTGTAATGAAATAACCTTCAGACCAGGGAAAATGTTGGCCTGCTTGCCTAACCAGCAGGGTTGCATCATTTGAAAGCTATAACAATGCAAAGTGCATTGTGACCAGCAATGCATAACAACATCCGATAATCTTGTCAATACCATGATATACACATAATGATATTAGTATATATTGCTCATGAGAAATGAGTTTTTATAAGTATTGTTTAAAATTGCTTGCAAAGATAGAGAAGCCCAAGAAACCCATATAAAGCTGAAGTTTTGGGATCATCTTAGAGTTCCATCATCTTTATAAACACTGACCCTTTTGTTAAGTTCATCATCAAGTCAAGGCCGATAAGGCAAGTGAGTTATCATAACAGCCTTTCTGCAGCAGAAATAGAGTCCCAAGCAGTTGCCACTACTCCTAGCTCTTGGAGACTTTCTCCAGAATATGTTGCTAGGCTATCACATGTTTAATCTCTAGTTGCTGCTGGTTCTTATTTTTGAGTGGTGTGGGCTGGAGCAATATGAAATGAAGTACCTTGCTCAAGGGCATGATATACCATCTGGTTCTAGAATTGAAACTGGTCTTAAAAACAAGCTTAATATACTGATAATTTTTTGACTTTGACACAAGCATGACTGTGTTGTTAAAAAAGCTTACTTTGCAATTCTGTGGTTTTGGGTTCAGTCCCTCTGTGTGTCGCCTTGGGCAAGTGTCTTATACTATAAACCTGGGCTGACATGCCCTGTGAGTGGATTTAGTTGATAGAAATTTTCTGTTGTGTGTTTGTGTTGCTCCCCTCCCTCATTTGACAACCAATGTTGGTTTGCTTATATCTCCATCAGTTAGCAGTTAAGCAGAAAATATCAATTGAATAAGTTTCAGACTTTAAAAAAATAAATAAATAAGTACGGTAGGGGTCAGTTTATTTAACTAGACCCTTCAAGGTGGTGTCCCAAACATGGTCACCGCTCAAAGATAAAAGTTACTAATAAATAATTAAATTTTTCTTTTCTGCTTCCCAACCACATGGTACCAGGTTCAGTCGCAATGCATGGAACCTTGAGCAAGTATCTTCTACTATAGCCTCAGGCCAACCAAAGCCTTGTGAGTGGATTTGGTAGAAGGAAACTGAAAGACGACCATCATGTGTGTTTGTGTGTCTGTCTCCCCACCATCATTTGACAACCGATGTTGGTGTGTTTATGTTCCCGTAACTTAGCAGTTTAGCAAAAGAGACCAATAGTATAAGTACAAGGCTTACTAAGAATAAGTCCTGGGGTCAATTTGTTTGACTAAAGGTGATGCTTCAGCATGGCCGCAATCAAATGACTGAAGCTAGTAAAAGACTAAAGGAGTATATACTTTCAAACTCTAAATCATTTTTGTTGTCAACGATGTTGAGGTGACAAACACAGACACACAAACATATATATACACATGCATCTTCTTTCAGTTTCTGTCTACCAAATCCACTCACAAGGCTTTGGTCGGTCCGAGGGTATAGTAGAAGACACTTGCCCAAGGTGCCATGTGGTTGGTAAGCATGCTACTTACCACACAGCCACTCCTACACCTATTGTTTATTTTTAGAATGACATTGTAGTATAGGTAAGAGAAGCTGGATCTGGCCAGTTTGAATAAAAGACAGGAAGAATATTTGCTGCAGATATTGGCCTGTTTAAATGCTAAAGGTTAAAAACTTACAACCGTGACATAGAAATTTTGTTAAATTTGCCATCAAAATGCATTGTTTCTACCTTGTCCTTCACACACACACATTATCAAAGCATGGAGAAGTAGCTGGCTTTCAAGCTTCCAATAGTTTAATATTAGTTTCAGCCTTTTAGTGTTCAGTCTTGAGGTACCCCTTTTTGTCTGTGGAAATTATAAGTCAATAAATAAATGTCAGCAACCAGAAGAAGAAATCAGGATTCCACTCAATCAATCCAAGCTGTGTTAGAGAGAGAGAGAGAGAGAGGGAGGGGGGAAAGGGGAGAGAAGAAATACCACCACTAGCTTGAATTTCCTTTATTTTATATATATTCTGGTGACTGTTTCCTTAGCCTTTTCTGTTTATTTGTGTGCGAGAGAGTGTGCGTGTGTGTGTGTGTGTTACAAAGAGAGATAGAGGAGAGGGAGTGATGATAAAAAAAAAAAAAGAGAGAGAATGGCTGTCAGGGTTATGATTTATTTGTATTGCCAGTTTGGTCAGGACCTGGTCTTGTCAGGTGGTAAGCTCAGAATGCCAGGGTTAGGCTTTGGTGAATTATATAAATACACACACACACACTTAAATATGTGTATACTCATACATACATTTATTCACACACACACACACACACACAGTATAAAAACTGTGGGACCCTGTTTTATTCAGCAGACTGTTGTTATTGCTTCATTTTATTGCTGACAGCTATGAGCTATGGTAGCTGCCATAAAAACAAACGGCCAAAAAAAAAAAAAAGAAATAGAAGGGAAAGAAATGTTGCCTGCCACTAGAGAACATGAATGTCTCAGTGATAGTAGTCATAGTGGTGGTGGTGGTGTAGTATGGAAGGTGAGCTGAGCAGGAATTTCTCCTCAGCAGTTTGTGTGAAGCAATTTTCCCCTTCCAACATTGATGATACCAAACTGTTGTTATATTGGGAAGTAATTCAGAAAATCTAAAATTGAAAATTATTTTTATAGATTGATAATCACTCCATTCAAATACATCTAGAAAATCTCAAACTATAACTGCTAATCATACATAGTCCGCCTTGCCTTCAGGGACGTATTAAAATATAACATTTTAATGGCTAGCTCCAAATCAAATTTGCTGGTTGTCTGCCTTAAACAATTGAATGCAATTATGTAGAGTTTTGAAAATGAAAATAAACAAGGAGAAAGAAAAGAAAAATAAAAGAAACCTTGATAGGGTGGGTGTTGAAAAATTTTGTCTTTTTTTACATAAATGGAACTTGGTATGAATTCTATGAATCTAGTTTAGCCCTTTAGCATTTAACTTGGCCATATCTGGCCCAGAGATTCTACCAGTTTTATGTTGACCTATCATACTTACTCTACAATGTCAGTCTAAAGTAAAATATAATCACATCAATGAAGCTATGAGATAATGAAATATTTATTCAAAATTATGTGACTAAATGAGCATTACATTTGACAGAGTAATCTGGATGCAAAGGGGTTAAAAGAATTACTTAACCCTTTTGTTACCATATTTCTCTTGAAATACACCCTCTTTGTATCAGATAATTTTGAAAATAATGAAAAATATAGTGGAATCATTAAGCTGATGTTTGGAATGTAAATTAATATGAAAATTTAACAAATTTTTAGATCACTTTAATCCAGTGGTTCTCAACCATTTTTTACCCATGGATCCTTTTGATTCCTATTTTATTCAGATGGGCACTCCCAGCCATCTGATGTTTAAAAAAAAAAATCATATTTTTTATAATCAAATATTATTAGGAATTGTATAAACAAAATATTTTGTGCATTGTAGAATAGAGTATTCAGATTACTCAGTCTCATTACTCCGAGATTTTAATGATGTAATTAATTTTTAGAATGGCATTGTAGGGTAGATGTGAGAGGCCAGAAGTGCTTTCCAGCATTTCAACTGTCTTCACATTCTGAGTTCAAATTTTGCCACGGTCGACTTTTCATCTTTTCAGGGTCAATAAAATAAGTATCAGTTGATTGCTGAGATCGATGTAATTGACTTAACCCCACTCCCCAGCCCTAAAATTGCTGGCCTTGTGCCAAAATTTGAAATCAATATCTGAATCAGTCCAATACCTGGTTTTTCTAAAATGCTATAAACCCATCAGTTTAGCTTTGTTTTTCATTTTATTTTCTTGTATTTTCTATTGTTTTAAAATTATGCTCTTCGTCTTTTCTACTTCAAATTTCTAAAATTTTCCCCTTGTGTTTTTTACCTCCAGGGATCTGAGCCACAACCAGCTTAGTTCAATTACAGTGAACTCCTTCGCCAATCTGGCTGCATTGAAGTCTCTCTACCTGGGCCACAATCACATTTCTCACATAGAACGTGGAGCTTTCAAGGATTTATCAAACCTGGAAATTTTGTAAGACACTATTTTATTTGTTTTTCCATTGTTTTTTCTTTACTTTACCCCCCCCCCTATTTTCATTCAATTGTATTTCCACATCATTATTATGATGTGAGAATTGGTTAATTATGATTTTATGGGAGAATTGGTTAATTATGATTTTATTCACCATATTTCCCCTCTCAAATTCACACACTTATTGTAGTGGTCCTTCAGCTTTTGTAAGCCCTGTAAAAGAACTTAGAAGGCCTTTCGCAATACTCTTAAAGCCAGGAACTTTTCAGCACCCCCTCATATATAACAAACCTAGTCTCTTTAATCTACATGTTACACATTGTCCTGTGGATTTTTGAACTTAATAGAATAATAGCGATGCAAGTGAATCTTTTGACACTAGTGACTTATTTTGTGAAACACCAGACATTTTTTTATATTGTGGTTATGTAATTCTAGGTCAGACACAATTGAACAGACAGGTCTGTGGTCAAAGTTGTACCTGCCATGGTGAACCTGTTTTACTTTCTAACATAGTGCATCTTTGACAATATGTGTGTGTGTGTGTGTGTGGTTCAGCTGCTATTTCTAGCTGTTTGAGTAACCACATAGAGACACTCTCAAATACTTGTTGTTTTCACTTAGTGTGGATATGTATGTAGATACAGTGCAAGTCTACTTGGCTGAGCTCACTCTGCTCCACCAAACACTGACTACCTATTGGCAATTTCTACAGCACAGAGAGCTAATGAAACACTCATCAATTTTACTGTGTTCCTACTGCTTCTAGTAATGAATTAGCAATGGTAGCTATACATTGCTAGAAAGACTAGGTTATTTCAATATCTGTTCCATAGGCAACAATACTGCGCCAATGGCAAAGAGAACTAGTGAGGTAGCCTCTATTTTGGACATTTCATACATTAGAAATAGCAGCCAGCCTTCTCTCAAATCACACCATACTTTTATCTAAAAGAAAGTGAGGCTTGAGCAGGGTTGAGAGAACTTGAACGGCCAGCTCCTTGAGCTGATTGGTCTCTATATGCTTTACCAATTCCACTAACTGCATCTCTATACTATATTTGAGATCACTGCTACGTTGGAGAGATTTCATTGAATGAAGAAAAAAAAGGAATGAATTTCTATATTTCCATCTTGAATATTCTCGGACAACATCAATCTTGTTTCTTTTAAACATCAGTTTGCACACTCACATTTACATACATGCACACAGATTTGCATATACATACATATGTATACATTCACTCACACATAGACACATACACACACATGCATACACTGCCACACTTGATGACACAATAATTTTTTTTTGGTCTGAAAAAAAAAAAATCTATTTTGATAGTTCAATAACTTTGCAATTTGAAATCCAAATCTGAAAATCTATTTCCTACAATCATCATCATCATTATCATCGCTAACATCATGATGCAGAAAAAAAGCCATTAATGTTACATTTTATATTTTGGTAACCATTTATTTATTTTTCTCTCTCCATCTCCATTTGCTTATGTATGTATGTGAATATATCTGTATATACACACACACACTCACATTTCGAGAGAAAGATAGAGAAATGGATGAATGGATACCACATATATATATATATATATATATATATATTTATATATATACGCACACACATACATACACTCAATGTGCAGAAATCTCATTAAATGTAAATTCCTTTCTAGTTGATTAAATCCTGGACAGCTCTACTGATCTGGTTTATTGGAAGCTATCTCAGAGCGCAGGATTGCCCTCTCTACCTACTCTCTCTCACTCCTGACATTTTGAATATTTCAGTTGATATCATGGCATTAGATTGTTGTATTTGTTGCCTAACAGTAATATTTCTTTAACCAATAATGACTGGTGGTGGTTGTCCCTATGGTTAAGATACTAACACACACACACGCGCACACTGAAGAGCACTTTATGGTGTGCAGAACTGGATTTTAATCCAATTTCAAATCCTGCCAGAGCAGGTTATTTTTTTTGTTTGTTTTTTTTAATCCATCTAGGACTGATAAAATATTTACCAGTAATATCATCATCACCATTTAATCTTTTTTTAAAATTTTTTAGTTGTTTCAGTCATTAGATTGCTGCCATGCTGGGGCACCGCCTTGAAGAGTCTTTAGTCAACCCTGGTACTTTTTAAGTGTAGTAGTACTTATTCGGCTAGTCTTATTTGCTGAACTGCTAAGTTATGGGGGTGTAAACAAACCAACACTTGTCACGCGATGGTGAGGGACACACACACACACATAAATAAAGGCTTCTTTCAGTTTCTTTCCACCAAATCCAACCATAAGGCTTTAGTCTACCCAAGGCTATAGTTGAAGACACTTCCCCCAGGTACCACACGATGGTATTGAAACTGAAATCATGTGGTTGGGAAGCAAATTTCTTAACACAACCATGCCTGTCCGTTTTCCCATTCTTGCATGGTTCAGAGGAAATTTGTTGATGTAGATTTTTCTATGGTCAGATGCCCTTTTTGTCTTTTGGGGTTTTTTTGTAAGAAAGTACCAAACAAAGCAACAAGCCACTTAGTTTAAGGGACTATAAAGAAGATAATCCTTTCAGTTTTCATCTACCAAATTCTCTCACAAAGCATTGGTTGGCCTGGGGCTCTGGGACTGTTATAGATGACATTTGCCCAAGGTACTGCTGTATGTGTTGTATATAATGTAAAGGTGTTGTTGTATATATATATATATCATATAAAAAGCACCTGTGCTGCTGCCACACAAAATGCAACCCATGGCATTAGGAAGATCATTCAGCTATAGAGACCATGCCAAAACACAATTGGAGCTTGCTGCAGCTTTCTGGCTTCCAACTCCTGTCAAACCATCTAACCCATACCAGCATGGAAAACAGAGGTTAAATGGTGATGATAACGAGTATGTGTGTGTTCCTCCACCACAGCTTCACAACCAGTGTTACATTGTTTATGTCCCCATAACTTAAAAATAAGTACGAGGCCAATTTGTTTAACTAAACCCTTCAAGGTGGTACTCCAGCATAGCCACGGTCCATTGGCTGAAACAAATAAAATTGAAAAGATTCCTGGATTCAGTTTATAGTTCCACTGGCGAGGTTGGTGGTGGTTGTGGGAGCTAAAAGATGAATGTGGCGAATTTGGGCACTAAAATTTGGTCAGTGTTTATCATAGGATTTGGGTCTGTGAAAAAAACTCCTTGCTTGTAACTGCTGAGTCTCTCTATCTCTATTAATGTAAAGAGTAGTGCAGTGATGTGTACGATGGAATTAACTAATGATCTATTGGACTGCCAACGCCTAGTTCAGTTCCTTCAGTAAGATAAGCTATCAGTAATTAGATTGTCAACCTACCTAATGGTGTGTGTTTATGTGTTGGGGGAACCTGTGTCACCTGTGTCATGTCCACTTATCACTATGGGAACTGGATACTCAGGATTCAGGGAAAATAACATCTATGATATTGCTTAACCCTTTGCCTGTCCAAAACATTTTCATAAGTTTGTCCTAGGTGCCCATGGTTTTTCTCCTTCCATAAGTGTCAAGTTGCTCTGGTGGTTGATAAAAAATTTGGAATGTGTATCATATATGATGCATGGATGCCAGTGAAATATGCCCTGTGTATCACACAGACAGGCAAGGGATTAAATGTTATTATACTTCACTGGTAATTTTTAAAACCTGGCCCCTGAAAACCTTCCAGTCCTTATCCTTTCCTCCCCACTCATTTGTATTCGGTCCAAAGTATAAAGTAATGTGCATACTGCTATGTTGCAGGCAATTTCTCTGTTGGTCAGCTTGACCAACAGTTAATTTATATTTCATTTTATAGCTACTGTGAATTGGAGGTGACTCTCAATAAAGCTGTCCACAATGAGAGGTGCTGACCACTTTTAATGGAGTGATTGTATTTAATGTGTGTGTGTTTTAGTGCCTGGACAACAATGGCTGCTGTTCTCTCTCTCTCTCTCTCTCTCTCCTCTCTCTCTCTCTCTCTCTCTCTCTCTCTCTCTCTCTCTCTCTCCTTCACCCTGACTAAAACTGTCTTTGTAAATGGTCTACACCTTGCTACTTGTTTTAAGTAGCTGTGTAAATAACTGCTGGCTACAGTGTGATGTGATGATGCCAGTGTTGTGTGACAGCCTCTCACCACAGTAGTTGATTGATTAAAACTGGAAAGAAAGAAAGAGAGAGAGAGAGAGATTATTCCATAGTTGGTTGGCTGACTGCTTGTTAGGTATAGTTGCCCAGTTAGTCAGGGACTAAACAGGGTGTGTTTGTGTGTGTGTGTGTGTGTGTGTGTGTGTGTGTGTGAGTGTTCATTTATTAGTTTCAAATACTACAGCATTCATATTTGGTAGGCAAGGGGTGTGGGGGAACACCCTTCAAGGTTTTAATCCATCATTATCAATCCAATAATTATTCCAGTCAGTTTATTGATCTCTGTTTGTCAATATGCTAAGTTACAGGTTTTAAAAGGACGCAACCATAAACTATACTGCTCATTAGAACACACACACACATGCAAATATGTATATATATATATATATATATATATATTTCTTTATTACCCACAAGGGGCTAAACACAGAGGGGACAGACAAATGGATTAAGTTGATTACATCGACTCCAGTGTGTAACTGGTACTTAGTTTATTGACCCCGAAAGGATGAAAGGCAAAGTTGACCTCGGCGGAATTTGAACTCAGAAGATAACAGCAGACGAAATACGGCTACGCATTTCACCTGACGTGCTAACGGTTCTGCCAGCTCGCTGCCATATATTAAGGTGGGCTTCCTCACAGTTTCCTTTCATCTATCAAACACAAGCATCGGTTGGCTCAGGACTATATAGCAGAAGACACTTGCCCAAGGTGCCACTTAGTGGGACTGAACCTGAAACCCCACAGTTGTAAAACAACCACACACATATTTTACATCATATATGATATAATCTATCACGAGTTCTAGCAGCCACTGAAAGGAATGTATCCTGACTTGAGGCTCCTCTTTCGAAGACTTTCAGAGCTAAATAGATCACATAAAGCTTTATAGCTTCTCTCGTAGAAAACCACTTAACCTTCTTCTCATTTCGTTTGAACCCAGAGATGAGTCTTCTATTTTCTTTGTCAAACTTCTTATCTGTCTTTCCTTAAATCGATGTTTTTTTTCTTCTCCTTCTGCTTTTGTTTTATCCTGTTTTCATTTATCGTTATTTTTTAATCGTAGCTAAAACCCAAAACTGTGTCAGCATATCTAACATAAATATTTGATTGACACAGCAAATATATTTAAGATTCATTTTGCTTTTCTTGATATCTGGCTGTGATTTAGTTACATTTTAAAACATGACAGCCTTCATCCAGCTTTATTTCATGTTCATTTAGCTGTTTAATGGAATTTCAGTAGGCCAACTATTATATGATAGAAACAGGATTAATATATCTTTTAAACCACTGAATTTGCGACAGGCTGAATTTTGGGTGACATTTTGGCATGGTGTTTTTAGACATTTTACGTCTCAGCAGTGTAAGACCTTAAAGCTGTCATCATGTTGGTAGTTATTTTAATTTAGCTATCAAACTGAGCTTTGAACACAATACATTAAAAGTAGAGAAGGCTCTGGCAAAGACTAAAATTTTTGACTTAACAAACATTTTTGAAGATTATTGGAGCCTACTAGCTTGTAATTTAAACTTGTGAAAATAAACTTTTTTGTAAGTTAGAAAATTGAGGCCTTTCCATACATTACATACATACACACACACACATATATATATATATATACACACACTCGTGCGAAAACAGAGGAATGTAACACTTTTGAATGTAACTTTAATTTCACAATTTAATATAAATTAAATGTAAATTCAAAATATTTTAGGGGCAATTTTGCGTTGTTTTTTCACTACCTTTTCCACAATGTTTTAAGTTGATGTTAATTTGACTTTTTGGACTTGCAGTTTTATACATTTTCTCTTTCTTTCTTTTTTTTCTTTTTTTTTTTTGACATTTTGTTCACAACTTAACCCCTGTCTACATTTTGGCTCATTATACACCAGCATATATTTGCTAATCTTCGCTAAATAAACTCTGTTTTGTTATTGAGTAAGGTGCAGGGGTGAGGTGTGTCTCTAATTCCTCTGCCAGTCTTACCAAAAATGTCAAAGCTCTACCCACAAAGTTAAATGCAAGCAACAACACGTTAACATGGCCTTTTACTTTTTTTTGCTATTTACATAAATAGCAGCAAGATTTACTCATATTTAACCCTTCAAATTGTATTAGTCACTTAGTGTTTCACAAATGTATGGTAATTTTTATGCTTCATCATTGTTTTTTTTCCTTGTTTTTTCCATAGCCAACTAAACCACAATGAAATTTCCTCAGCTGTTGAAGATATTGATGGGGCCTTTGCTGGTCTCCATAGGCTAACTCAACTTGACCTCAATGGCAATAAAATCAAGTCCCTTGCAAAACGCTCATTCATAGGATTGCAAAACCTTGAACATCTCTTCTTGCTGGAGAACCATATTGCTTCTATACTGGAAAATGCTTTCGAGCCACTACATCTTTTGAAAGAATTGTAAGTCTCTTTTTTTTTTTTTTTTTTTTTTTTACACCTGCTTTTTGTTTTGTCTTGAGGATTTATTCCATCCCCTTTTTCTACCCACAATTCCTAGGAAGGTCATGTGAGTAGAGTCCTCAAGTACATTCTCCATAGGACCCTATCAGAAGTAACTGTCATTACACTTTTTGGCTGGATTCCCAAGCATGACTACAGACATTATGAATGGTATCCAACCATCTTGTTCTTGGTCTATTCATAAGTCTGTCTGTTGGGTTGGCCTGAAGAATCCGTTTTGTGATCTTTTCATGTGGCATTCTAATCACAGGTGCCGTGACCTTTTAATGTTGAGTAGTAGCAATTCAACCTAGAGAGACTCCCTGCTTTTCTTACCTGTTTTTTTTTTTTTTATTCATTAGATAAGATTTAGCTCATACTACCACCATCCATTTTTTAATTTTTTTTCATAAGCACATTTCCTGTGCTAGTGTCACATAAAAAGCACCCATAATGGTATCACATATAAAGCATTGGTGCTTGTTCCATGGATAAAGCACTGGTGCTAGTACCACTCTGTAAAGTGGTTGGTGTTAGGAAGAGCACCCATTCCTTCCTATAAGAAACTATGCTGCAACAGACAATTGGAGCCTGATACAGTTCTCCAACTTGTCAAACCATCTAACCCAAGCCAACATGAAAAAGGGATGTTAAATGATGAGCCCTAGAACACATAAGGCTGGTGCTTAACCCAATTTCCATGGCATATAAGTGACTGAGATTACAACACTTGTTCCTGGATGAGATGCCAGTCCATTGCAGGGTTAACTTTCCTGCTACTGCTGGAGAGCGATATGAAATGAAGTGTTTTGCTCAAGAACACAACATGCTACCCGGTCTGAGAATCAAAACCATAAGCTTACATTAGTGAGTGGAACACACTAACTATTTGACCACATGCCTCCAGCTCCGACAATTAAACATGGGTAAACTTGTTAGACATTTTAGACCACAACTGGAGTTGCCCTGTCCAGAATAGGTTTGTTACTTCAACACTTGTCTGTTAGTCATGTGACTTCCCCCTCCCCTCTATCTCTCTCAAATGTCATTCCTCTTAGTATCAGCCAGACTTGGTTCTACTTTAACACCAAAGATCACACAGAAACATAGTGTTGACAGCGCCAATTGCTGTTGCTAAAAAGGCTTTATTTACTTCTTCATCGCTACCCATCCTTTTCCTTGCCTCCCCCCACTTTCTTTCCTCTTCCTCCTAATTAATTTGTATACTACACTGGCTGTCTTAATTTGTTTCTCTTTCCTCTTCTCTGTTTCCATATGTTTGAAATACTACTGTTTGTATTTTCTCATCGCACCAGCTGTTGAATCTAGCTTTCCCTAAGTATATAGATACAGCTGTAATCATTAGATCTTTCTTACTGTATGAGTCCACATGTGTATATATGTATATTTGTATGTATATATGTGTAAATATATATGTATATATATATATATATATAAAATGTGTGTTTTGCATGCATTCTAGCAATACTTACTCACTCTATTTAAGGCCTTCATTTTAAAGTTTCTCACCAGTTCTTCAGTGCAGAATAAAGTCTTAATACCAGAAATAAATTTGCTTGATGCTTCGACCTTTTCTTTCCTTCGTTCATTGAATATTAAAGACGCGATTCAATGTTACCCTCCAATTTCTAAAGAATTTATTTTTATGCAATATAAAATTAGCACTCTTCTAAATTGTCAGTTGAATCTTTACAGACACACACACACAAAGAAAAAAAAAGAAAATCCAACAAAATTGCTGTTGTTGGGTAGACTTAGTTAAGCTAGAGCTAGCTGTATTTGAATTAAACTTATGGAACAGCCATATCCAGTAAACAGATATCTGTGACATGTAGATATATGATACTTCAATGCTGTACTCTTTTCTCTTGTAATCCGAGAAAATAGCTGAACATAATACCTGACTTTGTTGGCCTGGGTCAAACTTCATATCAGTCTGGTTGTGGTATTCTACTCAGGACCATCTTGTCATTTATAAAGTCTGCTGGTCCCTAGATTTTGTATTTATTTTTGGACCTTGTCTTCTTCATAATATGAAGGAGTTTACCCATTGTCCTTTACTTGTTTTAGTCACTGGACTGCAGCCATGCTGGAGTATTGCCTTGAAGGATTTTAGTCATACAAATTGACCCAGTTATTTTTAAGTTTGGTACTTATTGGTACTACTTGTTCTATCTGTCTCTTTCGTCCAACCACTGGTCATCATGTGATGGCAGAGAGTTGGCAGAAATGTTAACACGCCAGGCGAAACGCTTAGCTGTATTTCATCTGCCGTTACGTTCTGAGTTCAAATTCTGCCGAGGTTGACTTTGCCTTTCATCCTTTCGGGGTCAATAAATAAAGTACCAGTTACGCACTGGGGTCGATATAATCGACTTAATCCGTTTGTCTGTCCTTGTTTGTTCCCTCTGTGTTTAGCCCCTTGTGGATAGTAAAGAAATAGGTGAGGATCACAAACATGCGCACATAGGCATTTATACACACACATACCTATCGATCTATCTACCTGCCTATCTATATATCTATCATAATGATGTGGTTGCAAATGTGTTTCTCAGCCACACAACCATAAAGGTAGAGGAAAATTTAATTATTTTATTGGATCGGTTATATAATTATAGATACACATACAGTCTGTTTCATGAGGTTCAATCAATGAAAAACAAAACAAACCATTATTGTTGTTGTTGTGTAGCTCCATGTCAGTTCTTATTGAGCAGACTTATGACTGAAGACGTTCAAACTTTAATCATCCCATCTTCATTTTGACTATAAAGTGTCCAGGTGTACATTACGTCAGATACATAGATCTCCTTCTCTTTCTAATAATGGTCAGTTGTAATTTAGAAGGGATTTAGCTGCTGTCTCTAATAGTTTGAGTAGCCATGTAGAGGTTGTCCCCTCAGCTAAGTATGGTATCATAACAATGAACAACATGTGAAGAGGTTTTATGTTCTGATAGAGTCTTTATCATCATTGTTTTATTATTCACTTATCCATGATTGAATGGATCCAACAAAGTTTACATCAAGGCAGATTTTCTCTGATTGGATACTCTTCCCATTGCCAAACCTTAATTGCTTCAAGATTCCAATATTTAGTACTATAACTTTTGCTAAAGAAAATCCATTTACTTTTGCAGACAATTCAACACTAGCAATCTACTCTGTGATTGTCATTTGGCCTGGTTACCAAAGTGGTTATATGAGAATAAATTTGAAGACTCAGTCACTGCAATATGTGCTCATCCTCATTCATCAAAAGGCAAAAGTATCTTTGCTGTGAAACCAGAAGAATTTGACTGCAGTGAGTATACTATTTCATGAATACATAGCTGTCTGTTCTATTTTTTTTTCATTTTTTATTATTATTATTATTGTTATTATTATTTTCTAGTATAATTGGGTACCACTTTTATAATGTGGTGTATTACCATATTTATATGGTTTTTACTGGGATAGATAATAAATATATTTTATTTCTTGAGTAAGAATCTATATTGATAAACCCGTTACTTATAACACAATTATAAGTATTATCACTATACATAAATCCCAACTCAAGCTACATAAACGCCTTTGTGAAATATATATATATATATATATATAAAGACGCTTAACAGGCATGTTGAATGTGCATGTATGTTGAAGATAAGTTCGTGTTCTTTTTCACCGTTATAACAAGCAGTTTCGTAATTGCAGAAATAAATTTTATTAACAGGTTGGAAAGAGGTGAAGAAAAAGAAAATATTTACTACATTGGTTTAGTTATGTACATTTAATATTTACAGTACATTTAGAAGTAAGGCAATTTGTCGTAGAGAGTTACGACCAACGAACACTAGTATAAGTGTCGTGAAGTCTAGTGATAACCAAAAATCACTGGCGTGATTAATTCCCCCCAAATCAGGGTTTTCATAACTGCTCATACCTGAATTCTAAAAACTGTATTTCGTGAAAGAATTCTCTTTGACAAATATGGGCAGTAATTTTAACCAATGGGAAACCAACTATTATGCTTGTTTGGGCAACATGACCATTACGTCATATTACTGCCTTTTATGACTTTCTTGCTGCTCGCTACACTAGTTTCCGTGATCACATAGGTAAGATGGTTGCAGAAAAATTAGCTATTTGTATTTTGTTGTATCTTGGGAGGGTCATTCTGCAAACATAACCTATTAACTAGTCAATCATTTGATTAATTGTTCAATTAATGAATCAGTCAGTTAGGCTTGTCAAAGTCCTTCTGTCGTAACTCCAGGTTTGTCTGTTTGTCTCTTAATTTGTAGGTTCTATATTTATATTGTATGAAAGTAAGAATATATGTAATAGTGGAGAGAGAGAGAGAGAGAGACTGTGTGTGTGTGTGCAGCTGCACGCTTGTGTCATATTGTGGATTTTGTGATTATTGGTAATCAGTCAGATATTTTAGTGAGTTATCTGCCTTGGCTGTAGGGTTTTAACTTCTTATTTTACCTTAGACCAGCAACTGAAACCTCACTGTCCCTCTGTCTCATATGACTAGCTGAAACACTAGAGTACCTTGTGATATTTAGTTATATCATTTTACATTGAGAGTTCAAATCCTGTATAAAGTGAATTCCTTTTCATCCCTTCAAGGTTGGTAAAATAACTACCAGCTCTTGTATATAGTTCCATGCTAGGCAGACTTAATTATTTAGCAGTAATATATTTTGGTCAGGTCAATCATTATAATTTCTTCCCTAAAATGTTTTCCAAAATTATGAATATTTATCTTATTAAATTCTCTTATTAATTGTTGCTATTATGTTTCTTTAAAAAGTAGCAGAACAAAATAAATAAAAATAAAACACACACAATGTATATTGTTTTACACTTGCTAATAAAATCTATTGCATAGCAGAATTATCAAAATATTATGTTTTATTTTGTTTTATTACACTTTATTAACAACACTGCCATATAACGATTGGGTTTCCATATTTTGCAGCTGATTTTCCTAAACCTGTCATAACTAGTCAACCTATGTCACAGAAAGCACTGAAGGGAGAAAATCTGACGTTGAATTGCAGTGCTGTCAGCAGTGGTTTTTATGACACCAAGTTCCAGTGGAAGAAAGACAGCATGGTACGATTACAACCAGTATTTTATTTATTTATTTTTTTCATTTTGTTTCTTAACAAAAGATTTCTTGCATAATACTGTGCTTCTCTGAAGGAATCTTACCTTTTCAACAACTGTACTGGTACCATCATCATTATTATTTTAATATCCACTTGGACAGGATTTTTTGAGGTAGATTTTCTACAGTTGGATGCTCTTCCTGTCACCAGTTTTCAAAAAGGGTAACTTTTCCTCACAGCTGCATGTATGATGGTGATACTTGTTTGCAACAGCATTGGGAAGGGCATCCAGCTGTAGAAACTCTGCCAGATCAAGATTGGAGCCTGGTGCAGCCATCTGGTTCGCCAGTCCTCAGTCAAATCGTTCAACCCATGCTAGCATGGAAAGCAGACGCTAAACGATGGTGATGATGATTAATGTCATGACAAGGACTCACTATTCCACACACAAACACACACACACACACATTTGTATGTGTACATACAGCAAGCTTCTCTCATTTTCCACCTACAATGGCTTTAATCAGCCCAGGTGCAGTGTAGCATGACTGAACCCAGAACCAAGTGGTTGGGAAGCAAACTTCTTAACCACACAGCCACTCCTATTGTGAACGTATAAAGTAGATATAGCTACCTGATTAAGAAATTACTTTGCAGGTATGTTATTCTGGGTTCAATCCTACTACACAGCACCATAGGCAAATTCTTCTTCCTTAATTTCTGATTTGATCAATGCTTTCATTAGTCTTGTTTTGTTTATTGTCTGTTTTTCTCCACTAGCCTCGTTCGTGTGGAATGAAATATGGCCAGCCTGTATTCTTGTCACCAACCTTTACAACTGTTGCCTCATATGAAAGTATATAAAAATGTGATTCACCCCCCACACACGCATGCACACACTTATTAAAGAAAACATACCTTTTAATCGTTTCAGTCATTAGACTGCAACCATGCTGGGGCACTGCCTCGAAGTATTTTTAATCAAATGGATTAAACCCAATACTTATTTTTATTTTAACCCTTTTATTTATTCTATCCATTTCTTTTGTCAAACCACTAAGTTACAGAGACGTAAACACACAGGCAGACACGCACCCCCCACACACACTATATATATATATATGCTTATGTGTGTATTCGTGGCCGATGCCAGCGCCGCCTCGACTGGCTTCCGTGCCGGTGGCACGTAAAATGCACCAATCCGACCGTGGCTGTTGCCAGCCTTGCCTGGCACCTGTGCAGGTGGCACGTAAAAAGCACCCACTACACTCACGGAGTGGTTGGCGTTAGGAAGGGCATCCAGCTGTAGAAACATTGCCAGATAAGACTGGAGCCTGGTGCAGTCTTCTGACTTCCCAGATCCCCGGTCGGACCGTCCAACCCATGCTAGCATGGAGAGCGGACGTTAAACGATGATGATGATGATATATATAAATATATATATGACAGGCTTCTTTCAGTTTCTGTCTACCAAATCTACTCACAAGGCTTTGGTCAGTCAAGGCCATAGTAGAAGACACCCAAGGTACCATGCAGTGGGACTGAACCTGGAACCATGTCGTTGGGAAGCAAGATTTTTACCATACTACCACACCTGCACCTAATATTATATTCATCTTGCCAATTACTGAACTTCAGTAGGCTGTGTTAGCAGTGTATTGTACTTTTATTAATTTAGTGACTTTGTTGTGTATTACTGAAGCTGGTCCCTAAAAATCCCAACCAGAAATCAACCTAAATGTTTGTAGTTAATGGCTGACATGTTGTTCTCTTCCTCTAGATTCTCACGGACCCAAAGATGTTTAACTTTACATCTATGGAAGGAAAACTTGTACATCTTACCACACTGCTTCATTTAGAAAATGTTCAAGATGAGACAGCTGGTAAATACCAGTGCATTATATCAAACCATTTTGGATCTGCCTATTCTACAAAAGCTAATATCTCTGTACATGGTAAGTTTCTGTCTCATTTCTACTTTTCATTTTATACATACCAGCCATACATTCACTCTATATTGCCCAAGTATATACACACATATATATATGTGTGTGTGTGTGTGTATGTATTCTGTTATTATTTTACATGTTTCAGTCATTTTAGTGAAACAAATCAACCCCAGGACTTTTCTATTTTCTTAAGTCTGATACTTATTCTGTTAGTGTCTTTTGCTGAACTGCTAGGTTATGGGAACAAAAACACACACACACACATATATATACACACACACACACGTATCCAACAGACTTCTTTCAGTTTCCATCTACTAAATCCATTGACAGGGCTTTTTGTCAGCCCAAGGTGCCATGCAATGGGACTGAACCCAGAACCTTGTGGTTGGGAAGCAAGTTTCTTACCACACAGCCATGCCTGCACCTATATATATATGTAATAATCACCATTTAATGTCTCTTTTTCCATGCTGCCATGTTCTGGACAGATGGACAGCTACTGATGAGCAGGAGGGCAGCACCAAGCTTCAGTGTCTGTTTTTGGCATGATTTCTACAGCTTGACAACCTTCTTAATGCCAACCACTTACTTTACAGAGAGTAGTATGTGTTGTTTAGTGAAGAAGCCAAATACCTGCATGACAAGATCCCTCAGCTGTGTAGGGTATAGTACTGAATGATGTGAATGTATTATAGGGGGACAGGAAGGAGTGTCTTGCTGAAAAGGTGAATATATGGCTTCCTCAGTGACACATATGTTGGTATAGAAAAGCTGATTTTAGAACAAAGGAGTAATAATGATATAGTGGCACCTGGAGGTGGATGGAAAATGCACTCATTGACTTGTAGAGTTAATATTGATTTCAGCAATTTCGGGGGAGGGAGTAAGTCAATTACTTGAAGCTGTGCTCAACTCATGTTATCAACTCTGAAAGGATGAAAGGCAAAGTCGACCTCAGCGGAATTTGAACTCAGAATACAAAGATAGTTGAAATGCCACTCGGCATTTTGCACAGCCTGCTAACAATTTTGCCAGCTTGCCGCCTTTTATAGAGTTAATGTTAAAATGAAACTGAAGTCATTTGTCAGAAAAAAATAGAAAAGAAAAGCTCAACTTATAATTTTATGTTCTTCCTTTCTATATGTATGTTGTTTTTTTTGCAGTTTACCCTTCATTCACGAAAAAACCTGAAGATGTGACTGTCAAGTCTGGCAGTATAGCACGGCTAGAGTGCGCTGCCTCTGGACAACCTCCACCACAAATAGCCTGGAAGAAAGATGGAGGCAATGATTTTCCTGCTGCCCATGAGAGACGCATGCTTGTCATGCCATCTGATGATGTTTTCTTCATAGTCAAAGTCAAGAGCTCAGATGAAGGGACATATAGTTGTACTGCCACTAACGAAGCAGGAACAGCAGCTGTTAATGCTACTCTAAAAGTTTTAGGTTTGTACCATTCTTCATTATGCTTTTTCTTGATTATAGTTCAGCCATTTTTATTTTTTCTAATTCTCCTCTTTTTTGTCATTTTTACCCCTCATTTTCCATTTCCTCTCTCTTCTCATTTTTTTCTTCTGCTCCTTATTTTTATTTTCTTTTACTCTTTTCATCAATTCTTTCTTTCATCTCTCTCTCTCTCTCTTCCTACCCCCCTCTCTCTATTTGAAACCTCCCTGCTCCTAATTAAAAATTTTAATGAATTTTCCATCTTTTATAATATTTTTCATTTCTTCTATCTCTCCCTCTCAATATAAATCTGTCTTATTAGATTATCTACATGTCAGTTTACTTAAACTCCTTGGATAGTCTTTGCAACTTGAAAAGAAATTGGAGAAGATTTTGCTTCAGTAATTCTCCAGAGAAGCCTAGTTTGTTGTTATGAAACACTCAAGAGATTCTTTCATAATTTATCTTAGATTAACAAATAGTATAATTTAACATCATTAGAGTACTGAACTAAATATTTTACAGTATTTAGTTTCAATCTTCTTGATTCTGAATTTAATACTCCTGGCTCCAACTTTATGGTAATGGCCTACCACATGCTCCATCAACAATCCTTTATTTTGCTCAACTTTAGCCTTGTTCTAACATGTGTTTCCATTCAAATTTCTTTTCCTTTTCAGGTGGATGTGGTCACTTAATCACTTTTCAATTTGTGGTCAGTGTAACATGACACCTGGCTTAATACCACCACCACCACCTAGTTCTTGCGTACCTTTAGTAATGTTCATTTTGTTGCAAGTAAATTAGTCCTGACTCCTGGTTCACTCTTTGCTCTGGTTGGACTTCAACCTCATTTATCTAAGAGGGCCTACAATGGTTTTGCAGACACTAGAATAAATACTACTAAAATATTGAGCTTGGTCCAGTTAATTGTAAATAATAAAGTTGAGCAAAGTAAAGGACAGTGGTAGGCCATTACCATAGAGTTGAAACCAGTAGTATTAAATTTTTGAAAATGAGTTTGCTACCTTTCTCTGAATAATTATATCTAAAATATGATGTTGAAATTGTATTTGTTAGTTTGGTTTTCATTCAATATTTCCTAAAATTTCTTCACAGAAATTCCTTCTTTCACTCGACCAATGATTCCACAGAAGGTTATCAGACTTGGGGAAACCACGGTACTGGAGTGTATGGCATCAGGAAGTCCAAAGCCTAAACTGACTTGGCTGAAAGATAACATTTTATTGCGACCAACTCGTAGGCATCACTTCACAGCAAGTGATCAACTATTGGTAATTATGGATACCGTAACATCAGATGCAGGAATATACACCTGTGAACTGTCAAATACACTAGGCTTAGAACGTGGCACTACCAAACTGATAGTGTCTTCATCAAGGAATTTAGACCCTGCAGCATACAGTGATAATGGACTAGAAAATAGCAGCACCACTACTGGTATTATTATTATTGCCGTTATATGCTCTGTAGTCGGTACCTCACTTGTGTGGGTCATAATTATTTACCAGACCAGAAAACGCCCAGAAGAATACAGTGCTACACCAACAGGTAAGATACATAGAATTAAATTTATCTTTCAAAGTTTGGTTGAAAGCTTGAGAAGTATTTGTTAGTTTGGTTGATTTTCAATTTTCCCAGAAAAGTAGCTGCACACTCTGTCATAGTCATGTGTCTTTGTGTCAGTATTAATGCCCCCATCCCTTGCAACTGGTGTTGGTTTGTTTGTATCCCTGTGACTTAGTGATTTGGTAAAAGAACTGATAGAATGTGTGCCAGAATTTCAAAAATAACCAAGTAACATTGTTTTCCAGCCAGATGCCCTTCTTGTCTTCAACCCCTTTTCTGTCTTTCAAATCTGTGATCCTGTATTCTACACATATTTGAAGGTGCAAAGCAAGCAGGCAATTCGTTGACAGAAGTGACAACAACAACGCTGTTACGCTCATGCACACATAACATACCTACATGTGTGTGTGTAAAACAGACTTCTTTCAGTTTCTGTCTACCAAATTCACTCTCAAGATTATAGCAGAGGGCACTGAAAGCTCACTTGGGAAGTGAGCTTCTTAACCTCACATGTATAATGAATTTATATACCCTTTTTTTATTTTATCTTTTATTTCATTAAGTCATTAGGCTGTGACTTTCTTTTTTAAGCCTGGTACTTATTTTATTAGTCTCTTTTGGCAAACCGCTAGTTTACAGGAACATAAACACACTAACACCAGTTGTCAAGCTGTGATGAGGGACAAACACACACACATACCTGTCTGACACTTCTTTTAGTTTCCTTCTACCAAATCCAACCACAAGGCTTTGGTCAGCCCAAGTCTATTGTAGAAGACACTTGCCAAAGGTGCCATGCAGTGGGACTGAACCTGGAACCATGTGGTCCAGAAGCAAACTTCTTGCCACACCTGCACCTATATATATATATATATATATATATATATATATATATATATATGTATATATATTATTTTATTCTTATACTTATTGCAGTCATTTGACTGCGATCATGCTGGGGATATGTATATTTTTCTTATTAGTTAAAAAAAAAATTATCAGAAATTATTATCCCCTAATATCCACCATATTATTTTGGAGGGGTCCTAACTGAAAAATCTAAATTAGACTTCTAAGACATATTTTTCTCTCTGTCTGCTTCCAAATCTCAAACTTTTCTGAAATAATCTGAAACAAGTCATTGAGAGAGCTTCAATACATTTGCTTTCAACCTGCTATAAATACCATCCAAGTACCCCTTAAATCACACCCTACCATCTGGTGGGGGGGGGGGAGAAGAAGGGTGTAAAGAGCATATCGAATAATGTACTCCTAGATGCAGTATGTCACATCGCAGTTGGAAAACCTTTGATCTGACTTCACCGGGGTTGGTGGAGAGGGGTCTAAACAATAACAACAAAAATTTCCAGAAACAGCTATAAAAAAAAAAAATATATCCAGTCCACCATGTTTTTTCTCTTTTAGCTGTCACCTCTTAATTAAAAATATGATAATTGGGACATTTTTCTCTTCTGCCTAATTCTAAACTATATTTTTTTTTATTTTATTTTATTTTTTTTCTCTCTGTTCCTCAAAATGGTTCATTCCTTATTTTTGGTATCTCTTTTTACCTGTCTCCTCATTCTGTTCCCTCTCTCATTCATGTCGATAAGGGAGGGACATGTATACTCTGGCTGAGCTACTTGCACACTCTTGCTTTCTTTTTTTTTCTTCTCTTTTTTCTTTTTCTTTTTTTTCATATTTTCTGACAATACACTTAGTAATATACTGTCACGTAAACATATGGTGTTTATTTTATAACCATATCCCACATTACCTTATTAGTATGTTGTTCAACACACTCTGATTTAGTACTCCTAACACCCTTCTTCCACTGTTCTGTTTGTTATTGGGTTAATATTGTGCATGTATATTAAGTAAGTGACTTCCCCCTCTCACCATACTGTAATATACATAACTACTTTTCTTTTTTCATATGATCTAAGGGGTCTTTCAAAGATTTTTTTTTTTTCCCTCATTTTTTTTCTTAATAAGTTATTTTGTCATCAGAGAAATGAGTATGAGTAGAAACCATTTGTAATCTGTTGTTCAACATTTACTTCAGTTTCATAAGAGAAGAGAGCTAATGTTAATTATATCTTGAATCAAAGAGAAAATCTTGAAACAAACAAAACTCGTTTTTTCTCTCACTTCACAGAAATTATTTCTTCGCATTCTCATTTCTTTTGTTCTTCATCAGCTCCAAACAATGTTTGTTCAGTCACATTGAAACTGGACTCATTTCACATTTTACTACTTTATTACTCTTTAAAGCTTCTGAAATTTCCCACATTATTTTAATTTTCATTCCCTTGTTTCTAGTGCTTTCTCGGCGTATTTTCTCACGGACTCACTTTTCTTTGTCATTCTTCCCATAATCTTGCCTGTAAACTCCTCCTACATAACACACACACACACAAACACAGTCTCATTTAATCACACTTGTTATCGTTTTATAATTGTATATTCTATGTGGGTTGCTAGAGAGAGGTAGTTTCAAACTGTATTTTCTCTACATAAAACTTTCTAATTTACCCACTGTTACCACAACCATCACCATCATCAAGAGCAGTTTTAATGCCAGGTCCAAAGAACAATAACTTATCAGTCATTGTTTGATATTCAAAAGACAGTTTTATGGCATTTACTTTCTTCAGTGTTTGTGTTTAATTTATGTAAGACTTGTGCTCCATAAGACTCATGCTATATCCTCATTGGTGAGATTTGACTTTTCATGTGATTAGCTGATACATATGTCAGTATATTTAGACTGAGTGTGACCATGTGAACAGTTTACTGATGTAAATTTCAACTGCTTTAGCAATTCTATTATTTGCTTATATAATTATAAGTTTTTTTTTCCCAAAATTAGCTTTATCTGTTTCAATATGTTAATATATAACTTGAATCTCCAGGTTTCAGTTCTGACTTCTGAGGTTAATTAGTAAAATCTTAAAGCTCTGCTTGGTTTTCATGATAGTGTGTACATATAATATATCAAAATATACTCAAAACTGGATTTTTAAGAGGTTTTTTTTTGTCTTTGACAATTGAACTTCCAAGTTTTTCTGTAACAATTGTAAAAATTCTGTGGAAAACTTATTTGACAGTTGAATGGAATATAAGTAGCAAAAAAGAAAAATGCTTTTGATGTTAGAGATTATTATAAGGCCCAGTTAAAAACAGAAGAAATGTTGATATTGATAGGATGCAAGTCATATATTTATTTCTTGCCAGATAAGTGCTGTAATCTGCTCACCCAGCAAGTAATAGATATATTTTTGAAGTTCCACCAGTTGACTATTGCTGTTTTCTGTTGCAAATTAGTAATTATGTCAAGCATTAAAAAAAAAATTTGTAACTCAACTTTTAAGAATGTAACACATTTTATCACTATTAGTAAAAAAACTGAAAGTCTTTTACAAAATCATAACAACACTGAGAATTTCTGTGTTAAATGATGAACAATAAAGGAATAAAGAAAGCATGAAGTTATGGTTATACAGCTTTATGAATTAACTAACTGGCACTCTTGGTTATGATGACGAGTGTTTCAATTAATCCAGTCAATGGAACAGCCTGCTTTTGAAATTAATTTGCAACTGGCTGAGCACTCCACAGACATACGTAACCTTAATGTAGTTCTCAGGTAGATTTAGTGTGTGACAAAACTGGCCCTTTGAATTACATATACTACTCATTTTTGCCAGCTGAGTGGATTGGAGTAACGTGAAATAAATTGTCTTGCTCAAGGATACAGCGTGCTGCCAGGTATCAAACTCATGACCTTACAGTTGTGAGTCAAGTACTCTAACCACTAAGCCACGCACCTTCACACAGCTTTATATAACCAAGAGTTAAGCTCTATGAAATAGCAGAGACTTTGTGTAGTAGAAGAGAGAGAGAGATAAATATTGTTACTGGCATACTGGCACTTTATAGGCACTGACTTGAGTGGGAAGGGGTGTGCTTCGTTATTTTGGTGCAAAGATTAGCATAGTTTAAGTTCTATAAGCAGTTTCATGCACACTTTTTTTATTCTGGTTTCATATTTATAAAGTGTTGAATAAAAACAAATATAAAGCCTATTATCGGAACCCTTTAACAACTTTTTCTTTATCATCTGCGACTAATATCAAATAGTCCTTACCGGAAAACCTCTCACCTTAACACCTTTTCCAGTCTCCTTAAGCTTTAGCTGCCATAACTGCTTCATTCTCTCTGCCGACTCCCTTCCTTCTCACTGTCATTTGGTAGTCATCTATTTAAATTCCACTTCTAATCATGTTTGTAGATGAGACCACTCTACCTGAAGTGGCCAGCTCAGGGTATAACTCTGCTGCCGATAAGGATGGAGGCTTTAGTGATGCCCATCTCACTGTGTCTGGATATCAATATCAGTTTGCTGGGGCAAGTAAGTACTTCACAACTGAATTCCCTTACTTTCCCAGTTACATAACATCAGTTATCTTCTCTTGCTATTTCCATCTTGCTTCACCACATTCAAGATATCTTGATACCAATCCATATATGTGTATCTATATATATAATGTTTATATATATATATATATATATGTGTGTGTACATGTACACACATATGCACACATTTACATATATGTATGTGTATCTATAATATCTATATATACTTATATATACATGTGTGTGTGTGTGTGTATTTAACTATTCAGTTATTTGGTTAATTGTTCAGTCAATCAATTAGTGAATTGGCTCCAGGACAGATCTGGAGTAGATAGGATACATCATTGATGCGGTCAGCAATAATGATAAAAGGACTCTGATGAACCTAGTTGATTGATTGATTGATTGACCAAACAATTAATCAAACAACCGATTAGTTAATTTGTCAAATGGTTAACTAGTTGATTAATGATAATAACAGAAATGAAACGGGGCCAGTGTGTGTGTTTATTATTGGCATAATGACCCTCTTGAGAGACAGTAAAATTCTGTTTCAGCTCACGAGTTCACTTCAAGAATCTTCCAAACCGAATACAATGTGTGTGTGTGCATGTGTACGTGTACATATGATGTGTACAGATGTCTGTGTATATATGTATGCTTCTACACTTACACATAATCAATAGAGGTGGAGAGGTTGGCATAAAGTTGGTGGTAGATTGATATGATTATAATAGGTAGTCTGTTATTAGATTTTCTAATAATCAGAACTGACAAACAGTAGAGATTTTGTATTTTTAGTGTCACAAAGACAATAAATCAATCTGTTTATAAAGTGTAATTTTTTCTTCCTTTTTTGCTTATTTTGGAGACATATTGACAATGTTTAATGGATGACATAACAGTTAGTAGGCAAAAAAAATTTTGGTTAAATTTAATTCAAAACTTGATATCCTAAACTGTTTCACAAAATCTATGAGATATAAAAAGTGTTGTCTTTACAGCAAGTCAATGGAAAAGTCGACGTTAAACTATTGATGATAATGATTTATATATGGGGAGAGAGAGACAGATAAATATATACATAATTACACATACACACACACATTTGTTGTGGTGAGGAATGACAAAATATTCCAATTATATTACTCAGTGACTGAAATTATATTTCCATGGTTAATAGTTGTTGTTCAGACAAAGATAAAGTTAAGAAATTTCTTCAAATAAAGGGGGCTAGGATATTTGGTAAAGGTTTTTTTTTTTTTCTCCTGTTCTTGGCTCTCAAGAATCAGTGTGTTTTGATTCTCATTCTGGTTGTGTCTTTATTGTTTGTAACAATTGTTCTAAGATTCAATGCAGAATAGATGACAGAAGGGACTTGAGGTGGTCACCATTTGAAATATGGAAGAAGGCTCAATAAAGGGAGATCTGGTTGTCATATTGAGTCAAAGAAACAAATCTGTAAAAGTTTCTTTGTTAATGTTGTATTGCAAGCAAGGCAATGGAGAAGATCTGAAACTTCTTAAAAAATACAATCAACAATAATTTGTTGTTGTTGTTGGTGGTGCTGTTATTAAACAAGGTCTTGTTTAGCTAAGAGTGAGATATTTGATCTAACAGTATTGATACGGCATTGCTCGTATCTCACCTTCCGATACCACGATGCACCTTCTGTAATCTCTTCAGTGAGTTATATTTTGATAGCTGAACACTAAAGTCTGAAAAAGGACATTTTGGAGAGTTCAGTATTGGCATGGGCTATTATACAGGCTGAAACTCAGTGCTGCTTGAGAGCTTAGAATAATGTTTTTGAGAATCAGTAAACTGTTAAAGATTAAAACAGAGGTGTAGTTGGTTGAATCAACGGTCAGTTTTACCCTTCATCACTCAGAATAGTCTGTGAAATGGGATGCTTATTTTACTCACATTGTTTTGAATTAATCATGCTATTGTCTTATAGCTTTGAAATTTTGATGTGATTGCATATTTTTAGAATGACATTGTAAGGTAGGTGTGAGAAGCCAGATCTGACTAGTTTGAACATAAAACAGATAGAATATTTGGGTAGGATATGACGAGTTTAAACGTTAAAGGGTTAAAACCAAATGAATGGAGGAAGAAGTTCATGGTTTATCTCCTATCACTAAGCACTACACTATTCATTCAACAAAGAGACATAGTTTTCAATAGTTTGTTTGACTACTATTTTTAGCCAACTGAGCTGCTATATAGAGCTTTCCTCATTGGTTCAATCTGCTGACCGGTTGACCCCACTGATGCCGGTGACAGATACACTTATTATGTAAGTTATATGTTGTAATTCATTGTCTTGTTGAACCTAAATAAACCTGCTCCACCTGTGCCCTCCTCTTCTCAGTAAACTCAGCATTACTATATATATATATATACAATATAGTTATGCATTGGTGGAGAGAAAACATTGCAGCTCATTCCCTTTGATCACATATCAGTCAATAACTCAGATTTATTTGACTGTTGTCTTTCTTTCTACTTGAAGACTATGTAAATAAATTTTACATTGATGATTACAGATTTGGTTAACAACCAAATTTGAAATAATTGTTGTATCTGTCCTGACTATTAAAACACATTCAATAGTAATAAACTATTTGTTATGGAATGTTGCCCAACTGAAGTGCTTGACAGCTCTCTCTTGAATACATAAGTCTTCAGATTAAAACAAAAATAATTGGGTTTTTTTTTTTGTTCTTTTATTAACATATGAGATTTAATTGTAGTTAAAAAGGAATCCAGAAATAGAATTAAATTGATAGGAATATGATAGAAGTATATCCAAAGACTCTGGTTCTTCTATCAGTCACTTTTGCCAAGCTACAAGGATGTAAACAAACTAAGATTGGTTGTCAAGCAAATATAGATGCAAATGGGGCAAATATAGATGCAAATATAGATGGGGGCAAATATAGATGCAAAGATAAATATACATGCCGGTGGCACATGAAAAACAACTTTTGAATGAGGTCGTTTCCAGTGACGCTGGACTGGCTCCTGTGCAGGTGGCACATAAAAAACACCATTTAAACCAGTGCCGCTGGACTGGCTCCTGTGCTGGTGGCACATAAAATACACCATTTGAGCATAGCCGTCGTCAGTACCACCTGACTGGCCCTCATGCCAGTGGCACATAAAACCACCCACTACACTCTCAGAGTGGTTGGCATTAGGAAGGGCATCCAGCTGTAGAAACTCTGCCAGATCAGATTGGAGCCTGGTGCAGCCTTCTGACTCACCAGTCCACAGTCAAACCGTCCAACCCATGCCAGCATGGAAAGCGAACGTTAAACGATGATGGTGATGTGTGTATATATATATATATATATATATATATATATGATAGGTTTCTATATACCGAATTCACTCATAAAATATTGATTGGTCTAAAATTATTGTGGAAGACGCTCATCCAAGGTGCCATGCAGTAGGACTGAACTCAAAACCATGTAGTTGCAAAGCGATCTATTTATGGTTTCATCTTCTAATTAACTCTGTGAAATAATGTAGCTATTATCAAACTTCTCACAAAGATTTCCAATAAACTTACATTTCACTAGCTTTGCAACCGAACTCCAAAAAGTGGGCGAGGACGGAGATGATGAAGATGAAAACGATGATGATAGTATTTGGTGACTGAACTCAGTGTCTGTATTCACCTTTTTTTGACCAAGGTTCAAAGCTTCATTCAGACCCTCTTCCCCTCCCCTCTATACTCACTTCCAGTATTTGGTTATTAACTTCACACTTCTATATTTGTTTACTTCTTTCTTCCATTCTTTTCTTTCCCCCACTCCCTTTACTCTCAAGCCCCTCTTTGACCTCTTGCAGGCAAACACCTGGAGAATTCTCTGGAATATCACTAATGAAAAGTCAACATTTACTTAACACTCCATGGTTTACAATATTTATTTATTTATTTATAGTGAGTCCCCACCCCTCATTTCTTTTGGGGGTCTTTCTACTGCTTCCCTCTCCACTCATGCCCTCCTGTTTCCCTTTCCACAAGGAACTAACTGGATGTCATTGTAGAATACTAAAGGTCTTTGGCTCTGGGTGTGGGTGTTATTTTAGAAAATAAAAGATAAAAATAAATAAATAAAAGGAAGTAGGAGGGTGTATATATATTATATATATATACCGTGTATATACACACACGGATATCTATCTTTACACACACACACACACAAATACATATGTGCATACATACAGACACTCACAGATATATGTCTATGGATAGATATGTTAAATAAATTCTCACCACAGCAGAAGGTGTGTATCAAAAAAGTACATCTGTGTATGTGTGGGGATATATGCACACACACATGCATATATATTAATTTATTATATATATATATATATATATATATATATATTGTGTGTGTGTGTGTGTTAATGTCACTTGGTTACCTTGCTCACCACTTGTTTTTTCTGAGCTGTTTTCAGTATATGAAGTTCCTGTATTGAATCTGAGACTGGTGTGTGTTGATCTCTTTCTCTCTCTCTCTTTCTCTATCTCTATCTCTCTCTCTCCATAATATGAGTGTGTATGTCTTCAAAACTTGCTGAAATTTATGAAGTGAACCTGTACTGTTCCTCACATCTTAATGTTACTTCTGGAACAAACCTGTGTGTGAAGACTGTTTGATACCAACATGTGTTGGTATAGGGTTGGGAAGAAGTTTACACTTAAAGTTAGTGCTTAACCCTTCCAGTCTCACTACTATTTTTAAGTACTCATATTCAAATTGAAACACCATCCATTAAAATTCTGTGTAACAACATTATTATGATCCAAGACCTTGCTGCATAATGATAAAGTTTGCAAAGCAGTTAAAATGCTAAAGCCCTTTGTTGTTCACCGTAGTTGGTCTGAATATCTGTACCACCAGGAAGTTCCTCTGCAAGGTGCTGTCCTCACAAGGTGTCTTTTTTTTTTATGTGCGGAAGGCTAAACACTACCCAAGGGAAAGACAGTGTCTATACAGTTCTGAATACAAAGAGCTGGAATAGATTTCACAGGGCATTCCATCCCACCCAATACTTGCAAAATTCAGTCAATCCGTCATTCTGGATATTGGACTGGAATAATTGAAGGAGTTACTGATTGACAAAATGTTTGTGATATTCGGTTAATTCAGTTCAAGTTTTGGGTTTGTCAAATCCCAAAGTCCTATGCCTTGTGCCTATATAAGGAATTATTATTATTAAGGCAAGAAGCTAGTAGAATTGTTAGTGCTCCAGGCAAAATGCTTAGTGGCATTTTGCCTATCTTTATGTTCTGAGTTCAAATTCCACTGAAGTGGACTTTGCCTTTCATCCATCCATTCAGGCTCGATAAGTACCAGTGAAACACTGGGGTCGATGTAATCGACTAGTCCCTTCTCCCAATTGTTATTATTAAGGTGGCGAGCTGGTAGAATCATAGCGGCATTTCATCTATCTTTGCATTCTGAGTTCAAATGCTGTCAAGGTTGTCTTTGCCTTTCATTCTTTTGGAGTTGATAAAATAAATACCAGTTGCTGGCCTTGTGCCAAAATTTGAAATTATTATTATTATCATTGTTAAGGCAGCAAACTGACAGTGAGGACACCAGACAAAATGCTTAGTGGCATTTGTTTTCAGCTTTACATTCCAAATCCAGTTGAATGCTGGGGATCAATGTAATCAACAAGCCACAACCCCCAAATTTCAATCCTTCTACCTATTGGAGAAAGAATTATCATTATCATTGCTATTGACTTTGACTGTCCTTGTGCCTATCTTAAAAATTATTACGATTATTATTGGCATTATTGATAGAATGGCAAGTTCTCTGCAAATGTTTGTCTTGCTGACCTAGTTTCCATTCTTTTTGTTGGGACTGTTTCACTTATTCTGTTATTTTCTTATGGAAAAGCCATAAAAATAACTTTTCATCTTTAATTCTGACATTTATTATTATTATCATTATTATTATTTCTGCTTAGTATATTTTGATTAGCAAAACACTGGTTTAATGTTGGTTGTTATTTTTTAAATATAATATTATTGACTTTTATTTTTATAAAATTGTTTTGACTCAATATACATACATACATATATATATATATATATATATATATATATATATATATATATGTATGTGTGTAGGCATATGTAATGTGGGAGATACTTATATGCATACCATATACACACGAGTGCATGAGAGAGGAAGATATATATTGAGAAATGTGTGTGTGTGTATATATATACATACATAGTGATGTACAAATACTTACATGTAGATAGATTGATGCACAGATAGATATAGAGATAGTCAGTTAGAGATAACTTATCTTTCTACATAAACGTTTGTTTTACTAAAAGAAATCTGCAAATTCCTCATCTCCTTTTTTTCTGTTTTCACTAAAGTTTCCTCAACTTTCTGCTCATTATTTACTTTTTAAATATTTGTGGCAATATCTGTATTATTGATCGAGTGCCTGACAAAACACTGTCCGCGGAACCATAACTAGGAAAACAGGAGCCAGCTCTTTCTCGTCTCACCGCAGACTCTGCTAGTTCTGGAAGCATCCTTTCATCGCTCTCTCACTCTCTCTCTCTCTCTCTCCACAACCCATCTCTCACATCTCACGACACCCACTACCCTTTCACTACCACCACCACCACTACTACTACTACTATCTCTATCATTACTATCACAGCTGTTATTGCTACTACCACACTGAAGCCCCTTTACTTATATTGGAAGCTATGTAACAAACATATCACAGCCTAATCAAGGGGTTTTGTTTTTGTTTTTCTTTTTTTTTCTTACACCCTTGCTTTCTTCCCCTGTCTTTCTTTGCTTCATTCCCCACTCATTCACCACCAATTCCCTAACTCCACTCTCTTTCTTTTCATAGCCCTTTTCTTTCTAACATCACATGGTTAAAGGATAAACAGATATGTTTGTTGCTACTGGATGAAGAAGGTTGTTCTGGTGAGGGATTCAACAATGAAGGAATTCCTCCCCCCTGCTCCAACATCATCCATCCCACCCACCCGCCTCCTGCTCATCTACACCTCTTCTTTGCTGTTCCCACCCACCCCTCCTTATTGGCCCTTCCTCGTGCCCTAACCTTCTGTCTATCTCCCTCTTTTTCTGAGCATGAAAATCCAAAAAAAAAAAGAAAAAGAAAAAGAAAAAAAAAATCTCCCCACCAAAAGAAAATAGTTTTAGCAACTTTCCCTCCACACATGTTAGCAGCTGCTGGTTAAGAAGGGTGGAGGGGAAAGAGGGGGAGAGAGAGAAAGAGAGAAGGAAGCACTAACAGCTTTCACAACAGAATTGTTATTATAGGATTTGGTATCCTCCTCTCACTCCTCTGGACTTTGGGATTTATTTTCAGAATTTAGCTAAACTAAACATTCATGCCCCCCCCCACTCTCTCTCTCTCTCTCATGTATGCACACACCTCTCTATGCAGTATTTTTCATACTACATCCCATAATTTTAGTCAAGTTTGTCAAAGCAGTCCCCCCACCCACCCATGGCCATTCCTTAGACAGCCGAAATGTCTTTCATACCCAAATTTTGTTCACAACTTGTCTTTAGTCTACAGAAACGGTTGGCTTCAAGATGAAGTTCATATTTAAATGTTACGTTATTTACACATTCAAATCAACATATACTCACTCACACTCACACAAAAATTTGAGAGACCAGTTATGAACTTGAAGCTGCTCTCAAAATAAAGGACTCAAAATGATGAATAAACCATTTATTAAATAAGATCCTTTGTGACCCATGACCAAATGTGTCTATGCATATGTGTGAACCCTTTTACTGGTTCCATTTAAGCTGAGGCAGAGTACTGCCTTCAACATTGGCTCCAGTACATTTGTAAAGGGTTCATATATACACACACAAGATAATCTTCCAATGTGATTACTTTTGAGAAGAATATAGTCTTTGTTAATGTTTGTATCTAAAAAAAAATTAGATATTAAGCAGAAGATCCAGACTAATGACTGAAGCTTAAACTCCAACGGAGGAATTTGTCGACCTCTGGATATGATATAGCAGAAATTTTGGTTTTCAAGATGCAACAGGGTTGAAAATAAAGTAAGAATTATCCTGGTTTTTACTCAGCCAGCTTCATTTTGGAGTCTGGTGTGTGTACATAAATACCTGTGCCAACATAGAAAAAGGCAGGTGCAAAAATTAACATAATTCCACAACAAAGGATAGTAAAGAGAAACTGCTACCATGGACACATAAGGGTATTTTTGTTCTCTATCTCTTTTTCCCTTATTCAAGCTCCTCAACAACAAAAGTTGGTTACTACAGTAAGATCCCAAGTACTTGATTGATTTCATAACAGTTGCTCCTTGCATTTTAATTTGTATTAATTAATTTTGTTTCTGTTAATTAACATTCTGTACTATTTCTTTTTGTGGCAGGTAATAGTATATCCAGTTTACATTGCCCTAACAGTGAGAGTGACACTTTAAAGAGTTCTCGCAGCACTAGCAGTACTCATACAGGCGGCAACTCTGCAGAACATTCCACCAATCACTCGACAATGCAGACCTTCCATCCACAGACATCGTGCCCTGACAGCCTCGTTGACAGTGACTGCCCACCTGATTCTGTTGAAAGGATACACAGATTCCCTGCTTTACCAGGAACACCACCAGCTAGTTTGCGCAGAGCTTACCTCAGGGTAGGCCCAGAAAGTTTATCTGCAGACAGATATCATGGTTCTCAACCACCTGGAACTTCGTGGGAGACTGATCAAGGTTTGTACCCTATACTTTGCTTCATACTTCACTTGCAATAAAATCATACTCGGATATATATTTTTGAAGGGATTTTACTGGGTTTTTTTTTCTTTTATGGTTCATCCATAAAGAAGGGGAGAGGCCAATAACTCAGATCAGACAGATATGATTGATATACAATTTAGACAGTGTTGTCTTGCAAACAACTTGCACATGTAAGTGCTACCAGTCAAAAACTCTGCATACTGGAAGCCAGCAAGTGTATGGGGTCATCAGGAGAGAATGAGCGCTGTATCGGGGCCTACCTCTCGACGGCATCATTTCGCACCAGCCCCCCTCACTGATATGAGGCCCAGCTTGCTAGATCAACTGGTTATCAAATAAAGCTCAATATAGAAAAACGTGGCTGGCAATAAAATTTCAGAGTTAACATTCTTGGAAGAAAAGATTTGGTGTTCCATGATCATTTAGTTGTTGAAGAAATTACTCCTTCTTTCAGTTTTCTAAAGTAGAGAGCTATTGTTAACAACACCCTTGTTTAATTACCATTTGGTGTGTTGCCAGGTATCTCCTCTATAGCAAGATGACTATCTCTGTCCTGTCATATTCTAACCTCTTGCCGAGCACACTGCCACTTCCCTCAGTTCCATGCCGTCTCTCAACTAAGAGGTCTTTTGTCTTACAAGTTATTTGGTAATCCTGCTGTTGCTGGCGCCACATGAAAAGCACCCAGTACACAGTAAAGTAGTTGGCATTAGGAAGTGCATTCAGCTGTAGAAACCATGCCAAAGTAGATGACAGGAGCCTGGTGCAGCTCTCCGGCTCGCCAGCTGCAGTCAAACATGCAACCCATGCCAACATGGAAAAGGAACGTTAAATGATGATGATGAAAGCAAAGTGTACTTTATTCAACTCATCAATAACTCAGTCCATTACATTCTGCTTGCCAGCAGTTTCGTCCACAATATTGTTTCTGTGTGGAATATTCAATTGCGGTTGAAATGGTGTTGCTCTGAAGAATCCCCAGAGTAACATTATTCAGCCGGATGCATTGCCCAGTGATCAGGGTCAAGCTGCTACGCCACATTGAGAGGTCGCAGCTCTTGTACTCTGAACATGCAATTAGAATGTCATAGGAAAGGATTGCATGGCGGATGCTTCAAGCTGAGCCAACTGGCAGGAAGATCTGGGAGTAGACCAGGAATTAAATGGTTTGATAATATCCACAGTCTCTGTTGGTTATGCTTGGGAATTCAACTGGAAAGTGTAATGATGGTTGCTTTTGACAAGATCCTACTGAAGAGGTTCCTGAAGGCTATCCTTGTGGAGAAAATAGATGGATGGATATTCAATTGCAACATTATTTCTGTGAAGAAATTCTATAAATTTTCTGGTAATTTCTTTCTCAACTCTACAAGTGTAAACATTAGAGACCAGAAAAATTGAAGGATTATCCTAAGTATTGTTTTGATTAATCCTCCTTTATCAATTAGTTTGGTATGTGTCCTACAATGTAATTAGGCAGTGACTGGCGGAATCAAAGCTTCAACTGTTTAAAATACCTTGCGGTATGTAGTTATCTCCCTTTACGTTCTGACCTCAAATCTCTCCACATTTCACTGGCGGGTTGAAAATATAAAGAACCAACCAAGTACTTAGAATCTTTTAGATCAACTCCTACCTACTGCTCTCCTTCACAATTTCTGGTCTGCTGCCTGTATTTACTAAATATTTCTGCAAACTGTAATTATTTTTATTATTATTCACACATTTTCCTCAATTTTTGCTGCATTCTCATTAATTTGTTACTAGAACACGTCATATTTAGGAATGACATGAAATACCTGTCTTTACCAATTTAAGTGAGGATGATAAAATAGTTTCAGACTGTGAAGCAACATAGCCTAGTGGTTAAAGTGTTGAGCTCACAATCAGGCCATGAGTTCAATTCCATGACTGGATGACATGTATTTTTTCTTTTTCTTTTTTCTTAGCAATCCACTTTATGTTCTTCCAAATCTACCCACCAGGTGTGGGAAGACTGAGTTGTTGTGTATGCTTGCTCATGACTACATAGGTACCTAAAGCAATTAAGCAAAAGTTCTGCAAATTTGCCAGTGATAGCTATAACTATCACAGTTTTAAACTGCTAAGCAGACAAGAAAACTAGTCTCATTTTGCTGAGGTTATCCCGACCATTTGACACTATATTTCATCGTTCCTTTAAAAATGTGTAGCTATGTTCCAGTGTCAGTAATCCTTATTAGTAATCAGTATGTGAACCTAATTAGTTGTAGAATTTAATAGTGTGAGAGAAAACATTCGGCATTTTAACTTCATTATTCAAGGGAGCTAACTCACTTTGTTATTCTGACATAACTTTTTTTTTTTACCATTGTTGATGGTTTCCATCCATTTAAAAAATATTTGAAATATTTTTAAACGTTTCATTTTACGACCAACTGATCTTTTTTTCTTTTTTTTCAAATCTATTTTCAGTGATGCCACAAGTCCAGTGCAAAAGTCCTTCATCCAATTACCTCCACAACCGACCCAGTTCTTCTCCTCTGCCATCTTGTCTTGACAAAACTGTAAATATACCTCCCCCTCCCCCCTACGAGACTCTTTCCACATCACCATCGTCGTCAAGACAACAGCAGTCAGCTGAGCCCACAGACCTCCCACCAGAGCAACAACACTTATTACCACAACAACAACAACAGTTACATTCACAGCAACAACAACAACAACAACTATCTCCACCTTGTCATCCATCCTCTATTTCATCTTCATCAACGTCATCTTTATCAAAAACAACAACACCAGCAACAACAATAACTGCAACACAGCAGACACCTTTGCTGTCTTCATCTCTTCCAAGCCAAAGAACAGACTTAAATCATTTATCATCCTCTGCAACCATTCCATTGCATTCACAACAACAACAGCAACAACAACAACTACAGTACCATGGCATGGATCCTACATTGAACAATTTACAACACAGTCTCTCTACCACAGATAACTGGACTTTTGATGTTTGATGGTGGCATTAAGTGGGTGGGTGGGTGGGGACAACATATATATATAACATGTATATTTATATATAAATATATATATATATATACATATATACACAGACACACTCATACATGCAAGCATACATACATTGGTCTCCTACAGTTGTAATGTAGGTCTCCATTCTTTCAAAAGAAAAAGAGAGCTGTGATGTTTTACAAAATTGAAAACTTTTTTTTGTTGTTGTTGTTTCTTATTCATCCCCCCTTCCTCTCCTTTTAAATTATAGTTGATGAAGATGATGATGAGGATGATAGAGAAGAAGAAGAAAAGATATTAAAAAAAGAACAATAAATAAAAGGAAAACAAAGAAAATGATTCTATATCTGGGTAAAGACCATAAATGTTTGATGGTTTGAGCAGGGTATTTCAATAGGCAAATATGGCAAAATAAGAAGTGGGGGAAAAAAACTGGACATGGCGGCAGTGGCAGGGGTGTTTATGTTGTTGTTTCTTTTCTTTAATTTCCATTTTATCCCCCACCCCCCACCCATCTACCCACCTTAATTCAGAAAAAAATAAGGCAATTTTTGTTTGTTTTCTTTTTTAACTGGCACCCACCTTCCCACCATCAACCATCTCTTTCCTGTTTGTGCTTGTGTATGTGTGTTATATAAAGGAGCTGCACAATGGCTGTATGAGTACAAATATTTGGCTGACCCCTGTGTGGGTCAAAGAGTTCAAATTTCACTGCTGGAGTGCTTTATTGTATTTTTTTTTTTCATAAGGACAGTAACACTTCACTCTACATTAATCCTCCTTCACCATTTTATGAATAACAGATACCAGGTTTTTTTTTACTGAATGTCTTACCTAAAGTGACTGGCATCCTATCCATGAGCTTTTTTGTTTTTACACCTGCACCATCATATCAGGAAACTGATGCAAAGCCTTTTACTTAGGAGACATTCAATACACACACACATATATTAGAGTAGTATAGTTTACATGAAGCATTGTCTGATATAGATTAAAAAGCTTTTGATTTAAAAAAAAACGAGCCAAAAGAATGCAAGTTATAAGAAATATAAGATATTAGTTTGTGTGGCGGTGCATGGCTTAGTGGTTAGGATGTTGGACTCATGATCGCAAGATTGTGGTTTCATTTCCTGGACTGGGTGATGTGTTGTGTTAGTGAACAAAACACTTCATTTCATGTTGCTCCAGTCCACTAAGCTGGTGAAAATGAATAACCCTGCAATGAACTGTCATCTCATCAAGGTGGAAGAATATATATGCCACAGACACCTGGAAATCGGCCCTATGAGTCTATATTACTCAGGAAGGTTCTTTATCCTTTAATCTTATTCATTGATTTGTATTGCAGATCAGAAAAACCAGCTCAAAACATTAAATCTCTGAAAATTTCTTGAAAAAGGGGTTTTAACCTCGAAATATCAAAATACAAGATAAAAGTATGAACCATTGACTACTCTCATTTCTTATATCTCACATTGTTTTGGCTCTACAAAATAGTTTAAAATTTTCAACACACACACACACACACACACACACACACACATATATATATATATATTATATATATATATATATACACACACACAGACGCACACACACATACATACAGTCCAGGTGCAGAGCTCAATAGTCAGTTCCCCCCTACCATACCTTCACTAGTATAGTGCCTAATGTCGACACACACACACACACATACTGTGATGCCTAATGACATAGGATCAAACAAGACCAATATCTGAGATGGTTCGATTGTGTTTACTTGGATGATGTTGCTGATGTCAAAATGTACTTTAGCAGCTTTTAAAAATATTTTTTTTTGTTTATTTATTTTATTTTCAAAAGGTAAACAAAGGATGAAAAATTTTATTTAACTAACTTTTTTTTTTTTTTTTTTTTTTTTTTTTTGTTATTCTTTAATTTGAAGAGTTGGGTAGGTGGGTATAATAAATGTTTCAGACCACGTGCTAAAGAATCTTCAGAATAAATTTGTACCAAGCCATTAAGTACCGTCCACTAATTCCTTCAACCATTTCTGCTCTAACACCCACCCCAGCCCAATCCAACAACCAAGTCCTCCCTTACCAAAGAGTCTGTTTAAACTGTGAGTATACTCGTTAGTGGATGACTAAGTCAGTTCATCTCTCAAAAGTGAAATAAGCCAGCTAAAAACAAATGAAAATGAAGCAAAATGATTGAATCCTTGTGGTGGATCTGGAAAAGAAAAGTACATGTAAAAACAAAGCCAAAAAAGAAATCAAGTCTTGTGTAAATTTTATTTACGGATTAAATGTGTTTTTTTTTTTTTTTAATACCTGGAAAAATAATGTTTCTGCAGATATGCAAACGTTTATGAATGAATAGTGTGTCTGTCTGTATGTATGAATGTATGTATGTTTGCACGCATGTAAGTGTTTCAGAATGCTTTGTGTTTTTTGTCATCAATAGCAGCAACAAAATAATAACAATACGATGAAGAAGAAAGGCAAAAGCATCAGGTGGCAACTGGAGAAATAAATAAATCTTTGCAGCTCCAAGTGAAAAACGTCTCCATAACGGGTATTGCTGCTAACGTTGTTGTTATTGTCTTGGTCGTTGTTGTTTTTGTGTGTTCAAATTAAAATGACTCAACAGCAATTTTTTCAATTGCTTCATGGAATTCTCCCATAAACTGTTTATTTCCTGCTGTCTGCTGCTCTCTCTCTATATATCTTTCTATCTGTCTATCTATCTATCTACATATATATATATATATATATATATATATATATATTTGTACATCTTACAGGTCCAAACTGAGGCAGAAATAATACTGAATATATATTTTATTTTGGTCAAGTTAGTCTCTTGCTGCTCTGAGTTTCACCTGTGAGTAGCCAGGATAGGGATTTTGTAATGTTCTTGAAGATCCTGTGTACCCACAGATTAAAATTCAGAGTAACAAGAACTTGATGTGACCAAAATAAAAATATTAATCACTATTTTGGTATTGAGAAACCTTACTTCCAACTGTCATAAATCTATCATATATATCTTCCTACTCTCTGAGAATATAAAAATAGTTTTAGTTTTTCCATAGATAATACCATTTTGAAGCTTTTTTAAAACGTTTTTTTTTATAGTTTTGTCCTCTCATTTCCCCTCATCCTCATCAGCTAACAAAATAATTTGGTTACTGTGCAACTAATTCAAGACTTAGGATTTAAACATCTTTTATGTTGTCTACAAATCTTTATAATCTCAGTTACTTTTACTTTCAAATCTTAAATACTCTGTAGCTCCATCTCTCATATAGATATAGGTATGCATATATATGTGTATATAAATAGATATGTATATGTGTGTTTGTGTGTATGCAATGTAGTAGAAATAGTTAAAGAGCATAGTGAACTTGCTATGAGGAGTGGAAGATCTAATGTTTTGGACACGGTCCTTCTTCAAGGGAAAAGCTGAAAGAGAAAAAGTCAATCAGACACAGCAGCATTTTACATCCTGTAAGTTTAAAAAATCTAGTTACAACTAAGAGATGTAAAACTCTGCTGTTTCTCATTTATTTCTTTCGTTTCAACTTTCCCCCTGAAGAAAGAGTTTGTCTGAAACATTGGATTTCCTCTCCTCATTACAAGTTCATGGTGGTTTTTTTATTGATTTTACTACATAATGTCTTACTGACGCAGAACAATACCAGCCTCATTGGAATCTGTTTGATCATACATGTATATATATATACATATATATATATATATATATATATATATATACACTCACATACCTCACATCATTGACCAGACTATCAGATGTTGTTACACATTATTGGTCACAATGTAGTTTGGTTCGTTTTGGCTTTTGAATGATGCCACCCTGCTGCTAGGTGAGCAGGCCAATATTATCCTTGATCAGAAGGCCAGTCCATCACAGGGTTATGCATTTACAGCTGACTAGATTGGAGCAATGTGAAATGAAGTGTTTTGCTCAGGAATCGAACTGACAATCTGTTGATTGTGAGTGCAATGCCCTAACCATTAAGTCACATGCCTTCACACATCTGTAAGTATATTTGCGTATATGTGTATACATATACATGCATTTATACAAACATGCGTATTAAAGATTCTTGATTTACTGAAAATGAATTCAGATCGTTAGCTTTAAGTAAATAGCCAAATTTACAGCATGTAATTAAGACTCCTCTATCTCATTTTATGTAGATATGCTCATACAGACACATATAGGATGATATTATTCCTAGTATGAAGAATAATATACTGAGTATCTTAGATGGAGTAGTTGTACTGGGCATGTGTTAAACATCATCTTTTAGCCAACAGCCTTGCATCAATTTGACCCACTAAAATAGTTTCTAACTTAATTAGTCCGTTCCTCTTTATGTAGATCTGATGTCATCAGAGTGGACCTTCCCAAAGCTTTCTGACTAAAGCTAAAATTCTATGATACACACACACACATGCAATAAAGGAATTGGTTCTTGTAGTAGTATCAAGATCAATATGAATCCACCCCTCTCTGTCTGACTGTCTGTCCTGCCTCAACTCTCGTTAAAAGGCAAGAACTAAAACTGCCTTTTTAATTAACAATAAATCAATTTTTGACAAGTTTTTTTTTCTTCTTTTCTTTCTATCCTTTCCTATAATTTTTTTTTTTGTATGTAATTTTAATTTTTTTTTTTTTTTTTTCGGATTTGTATATACTAACGTCTGTGTACAAAAAGAAAGTTATTTTTTACAAAAATATTTATTTATATATTTTTCTATATAACCGCTAAAACAAATCATTACATTTTTATTTCTATAGATTTTTTTTCTTCTTCCTCTTTCTCTCACTCTTTTTGTTTCTGAAAGGGCAAAAAACAATATATATATATATAAGGAAAACAAAAAGAAAATGTTATTACAAAACTCTTTAGTTGGAAATCTCTCAATTTCTATTATCATGATTCCCCTACCATCACCACCGATCTATCCTTATATATATATCTGCTGTTGGGTTTAAAAATACTGTTATAAACCAATGAAGAATTTTGAATACTTAATACAATATTTATGCCATTATATATATACATATATATATGTATGTATGTATGCATATAGTTTTCTTTTCTTCTCTCTATACTTATATCTGAGCAATATGTTAGTCTGATGAGATATTTAAGGTTTACTACATATATAAATATATATGTTTGTGTAATGATATATTCATTCATACTTACACATATATCATTACCCTCATCCACAAAAGATTTTAACCATGTCTCTCATTTTCTCTTTTTACCTTTAGGTTAATTCATGTCAGTCAAACTAATCTTATTTAAAATTGTACAAATGTGTGGAATGCTTGTGTGTGTATGCACCTCATCAATGTCTTGTTATTGTAATGGTTCTTTGGTTTACTAGCAACTATTTTAGTTTCTGTATGGTAGTAGGCTCTCCTTGAACTAATTGCATAAAGTGCCACAATAATTAACAACTTCTGTTGTTTGTTTGGGTTTTTTTTTGTTTTTTTTTTAATATATAGTGACCACTTTTTGACCATATTGGAATCATGCTTTGTTTCTCTCCTGAAGCATTGGTGCAGCCATCTATCTTTCGTTATCTATGTTGGGTGTGTAAGGTTCTGTGTCTTACTCATTATTGGGTTCACATGGCTATCTGATGTAAGTTATTCATTCTAAACGTTAACTCCTGTGTGTGTTTGTCCATTGTGTATCAGTAATGTAAATGTTTGTTTGTGTTATGTCTTTTATAACCAAATAAGAAAGTCTTTTGATTCGATGGAGCGAGTATGAATGTGTTTATGTTCTGTATGATTGACTGATTTCTGTGTTATGACAAGTATGAAATAATTTCTCCTGGGTTGCACTATTGTAGTGTAAACTCACCTACAGACATAATGCATGTGGCATCAGTGGATTGCACATTATGCAATTTGTAGAATAGCCTAGTAACTAGGGTAAAGAAAAAGAAAGTGGAATGGGGCAGTTGGATGGAGTAAAATATATGGACTTTCTCTGAAAGATGTAAGCCTGCTTAAGATTAAAAGGAAAGGGGGGAAAAAACTGCTGATAGGAGTAATTTCAAATCAAAAACAAAATCCTATCTGTAATCTGCTCACCATAATTAGATTTTCTTCTTTTTTTTTCTTTTTTTTTTCATCTAATTAAGAATTTGTCCACACCTAAACAGTGTTATTATTAAGAATATATTTCTTTATTTCTGGCTGGAAAAGTTTTTCAAAAATATGAAAGGACTTACTTAGAAACACCTGGTTTGGGTGTGTCCTGTTAGTCTCTTATTCCCTAAACATAATTTCTGTTTACTCAAAGAGTACTTCTCTTTTGAAGTTCAGTTCTTACAGCTTTCCTTCTGCAACTTATTCCATTCAGGGTTTAATCGTTGTTTTTCTTGACTACTATTAATAAAAATAGTGATATTTCTAGACATTAGCCTCAACTTAACTAACTACGGAATGCTACACTAATTAAAATATAGATAAAGGCAACTAAGTTAAAGCACTTAGGCAGACAGTGCAGTGAAATCTCACTGTCATGTTTATTGTATTCATAAAGAGCTCTGCTTATAGAATAATTTAATTTGTGCAGTATAACAGCTACTGGATTAGACCATGTACTATCTTCTTTACATGTATATTATAGCATTAAAAAAAAAATAAGAGACCATTTCAAGCTATCATTTTAGCTTTATAGGGATTCACACTAACCAAATAACTCCTAATTCATGCAGGGTTATTTTATTTAACCAGCCAATACCAAAACTGTGCCCCGTTTTTTTCCTTATTTATGTTTCCCCTCTAAGTAACTTAATTCTCTTCCTTCTCTCCCCCTCTATCTCCTTCTGGTTGCAATTCCTTATGATTTGTTTGTTGATGGCTTTAGTTATCCAAAAGAAACTCACACAAAGACCAGTTACTCTGTAAATCACTGTCAGAGCCCTTATTTTGTGGGTCCACAAAACAGGTCCTAGCAAGTTATAATAATTTGGTTGTCACATCACTATGTGTCTGTGTCAACTCCTATTTATTGTACGAAGCTGTCCGTAAATATTTGTGAAATCTAAGAAAAATTTTTATTTGTACAGTATATTTGAAGAATAAAACATTTGCAAAGTATCACCTGATTCAGCTTCACTTGTGTTTTTTTTAATTTTCTTCATTATCCAGTTCTTAGTTTTAAATGCATTTTTAATAGTTAAATTCTTGAAGAGTTCAAACATCATTGCTTTTGTATGATTACCATCATTCTCATTTTGATAGCCATTTTTCCAAGCTTGCATGGGTCACTGTTTATTGAGGTTTTTTTCTACAGTAGCCAAATCTTCAATTCACTGAGTGATGTGTTAGAGAATGAAGTTCTTGGTATACTTCAAAATGATAAAAGAATTGATTTCAGCTTCAACTTTGATCGTAATTCTTTTTGATCAAGGCTGACATGGCGATGAATAATTCTACAAGATGAGTATAAAACATGGCATTTTTATTGTCTGTGGTTACCTTATATTTGAAGGCTTCATATCACAGAAATAAAGATTACTATTTAGCTCCAGTCAATATCAAGTAAACCCACATTCCAAGGCACTCCAACATGACCAGTCCATCCATCTAGGGTGTATGTAAAATAGTTTGAGTTGAAGGAGATTTAACTGCTATTTCTAGTAAATCAGATGACCACATTGAATGTTTCTCATTGGCTCAAATACAATCGTTGCTGTTATTTAGCCCAAGGTCAACTCTGATCAGTCAGAGCTGACCAGATCCATGATTAAAAAGCACCCACTACACTCGCGGAGTGGTTGGCGTTAGGAAGGGCATCCAGCTGTAGAAACTCTGCCAGATCAGACTGGAGCCTGGTGCAGCCCCTGGCTTCCCAGACCCCGGTCGAACCGTCCAACCCGTGCTAGCGCGGAAAACGGACGTTAAACGATGATGATGATGATGATGACCTTCCGATTTTTTCCTATGAGCAGGAAGTTCAGGTCCTTTGTAAGACGGTGAATATATTATTTGAAGGAAATTTCATTACTATTTCTAACAGGCTGAGTGACCACATGGAAGCTCCTTTCTTGGCTCGTAAACACTGAGGTGTTTAAAAAAAAAACCATTTTATTTCTTTTTTTAATATTTTTCTACGATAGATAGAATACCAGACTTGTAGAATGCAACCCTTTCGTTGTCTTGTTACAGTTCTGAGCTGTACCGCCAGTTTTATTTTTCAGCGCCCTGGTATGTCCATAATGTTCGATTTTACAGCAACATTAGACAGAATTTAATTCCCCTCAAACAGAGGCAAGGATTAGTTGTTTGTAGAATTTTACTAATTTTCCCTAAATTTTAAAATCGTGAGACAGTTTCTCATCCCGCTAGTATCAACTTGCATTGCTAACCCTTACAAGGTTGGTAAGTTAAGCTCCAGTTACATATTAGTTTACCGAATTGATCTTCTGCCAGTTAACCCTTTGCCTGTCCTGTGTATCATATATAATAAACAGAACATATATCCCTGGCATCCGTGCACCATATATGTTAAACATAGCCAATTTTTTTTCAACCTCAAGAACTTGGGACATATAAAAGAAAGCTTTATATTACTCAGAATGTATGAAACAATGACTAAGTTTGAAATTATGCATGGACGTTTAGGACAAACTTATGAAATTGCATAGGACACGGAAAGGATTAAGACAAATTGATTTTAATATAACAGCAGCCGAGAAGATGGCTGAGGCTGGGATGCACTGGACTAGATACGTAATAGATTGAATTTCGTTTTTCTACAGCCCTAAATTTAAATGCTCTCTATTAATTTCCATAAGACAAGTACAAGTAATTTACAGTGTAGCATCCAGTCCCTTATTTCCCCTTGTTTCCAAATGGAATTGACTGAATTACATTCAAATATGTAGCATCAAAAATGACTGTCACACTCGGCGCCATCTACCAATGTTAAACGCAAATTTGTATTCACGGTAAGCAACTCTGAATGACCTAATTCTCATCAAGGGAGGTAACCACTTGTTGATTTATTTATTTTTATAGCCTGTAAGTCCGCGGGATTATGAGGAATTTATTTTTTAATTGAGTGCGATGGAAGATTAAAGGAAATTCAAATGTTTACTAAACGCTTAGAGGTTTCAGGAGAAATTGAAACGAAATCACAACAGCAGTTTCTTGAAATTTTCTTTGCTGCATTTGTTTCTGCTATACAATATTGGTTTACTTTTGACTTTTACTTAAGCGACTCAAAATTTGAGGGAGTGAAGTGGTGTTATAGCAACAATCGTCTTTTTTGCTGCGATATATTAGCAACCTCTGGATTACGAAATGAATTCAATCGTATCACAACCTCGACTGATTTCCACCACCCCCTCTCTCTCTCTCTCGCTTGACTGTTGTCATCCTAATGAGGTTGTTAGCCGGTCTGAAGCCCGGGTAGAAAATGGCTGAGCAAGGGACTGACAAACTTTTCACAAAGTCTATAAAAAATAAAATATATCGTACTACAGAAACCGCCCTAAGAAAATCTTCGCAGCTCAGCGGCAAATATGACGAATGAGAACGAACTCAGGCTAATTACAACTGCTAGATGTTTCGATGTTGAGTTGAAATGCCCTTATGAATAAGAATCTATATGTGCTCTACCAGCCTGACTTGCCAGAGATACATCACAAAATGACATTCCCTAGAACTGCTTCTCCAGCCTGATAGCATTAACTGTTTTATTTACTCCCTATAATGGTTTTTAAATCATTTTAGTTGATCTGTCATAGATTTACTGAATGAATGACGACAAAGAACATAGGTAGAAATGTTAAAAGTATTTAATTTCCAGACAACTTCGGTTCTGTATAAGTTACCTCGGACTTCTACTGTTAGCTTTGATTACATTCTGAATCCATGGAACGAACGTTTTGATATTTGTGTAGATACTCGGGAAACCATATCTTCGACACGAACGGTCGCCCCAGGATGTAACACCAGCCACAATGAATCGGCCATCAGACTTCCGCACACAAGATAATGGCCCTCCAGAATCACCCTGGAAAATAAATAACCGATACAATTTATCAAAAGTCTGTCATATCTTCCACAATAACAGTTTCAAATTTTGGCACAAAGCTAGCAATCTTTTTCGGCAATGAGTAAGATGATTACATCAGCTGGCACTTATTTTCTCGAACAGAATATAAGAAAAACGATTTCTAAAAGAGATAATTCTTCACGAAAGAAACCTCGCTTTACCTCTTGCTAGCTAGAGAAGAATCTCTCACGGTTGAAGGTGTGGATTAATATAAACGTTTTCCTTCTGCACAGGCCTGAATTCATCTCGCTAAATTTATGTTATCATGTCTATATTAGAAATCAAGGATCTTTTCTGTTGCTACCACAGTTTTTAAAATTTTGAAAATAAGTGAAAATTTTCAAATTTGATATATTGATGTAAGTTTTCACACCGAATCTGATTTTGTTATTAGCTTGTTCCAGAAAAATTTTTAGAAAATGTTACAGAGATTTGAAATTTGATCATTTTTAATGAATCAAAAAGCAGGATTTTGAAGCTGACATTTTGTGCGTGAGATCATTACGATAAACTTGTAAGAAGTTTTGAAATTTTAATAATACGGCGAAAATTACAACCATCAATTTCAGGAGTGTGAGATTAGGCACTCCACAAGTCACTGAAAATCGTGGTTCTTGGAAGAATCGATTGACGTATGCATTCCTCTAGTACAGTGCTTCCAAACCTAGGGTAGTACTGGGAGTCCGTGAACTAAATTTAAAATTCCGTATATATATATATATATATATAGTTGCAGTACGGAATTTTGTCAGTGAGCAGGTCGCGATCTCAAAGCGACGAAAATATTTTGGCAAATTAAATTTAAATGTTGAAGTGAATCTAACGGTTTTTGTGTGTTTCTTAAATAGCTTATAAACACCTTCCACGCTGCAATTGTTATATATATATATATATATATATATATATATATATATATATATATATATGTATATATGTATGTATGTATGTATGTATGAGCATATTAAAAGAGATCTGTGGGGGAAAAATTAAATAAAAGGCTGGGAACCAATGCTTAAGTGTGTTGCGATTCAGACATAGAATCGCATAAAGAAACCGTCTGGTGTCGCGACACACTCTGCCGAAAACCTTTTGCCCAGGTAGAAAGCACTATTCCTTGGTTGTATTTACGTCTTGAGTAGACTGTTTCGTCAATTTCAACAATTTCCTAGGACCGTCTATCTGAACTGGATTACAGAGCAGGTCCTCCGAACATACTTCACGAACATTGCTTTTATAATCAACAGCTTTGTAGTGGGTCATCCCTAGTTCTTCAACACAAAACCGGACTGAAGTGCAATTCCGTGACCCATGAGAAAAAGGGGAAAAGAAGTAGTAGAGTCCTAAGAGTGGAGGTACATGGCATAGTGGTTAGTGCAGCGGTCGAGGGATCGCGGGTTCGAATCTCAGACCGGGCGATGTGTGTGTTTACGAGCGAGACACCTAAGCTCCACGCGGCTCCGGCAGAAAGTAATAGCGAAACTTCTGCTGACTCTTTCGCCACAACTTTCTCTCACTCTTTCCTTCTGCATCTTGCAGCTCACCTGCGATGGACCGGTGAGCTGCAAGATGCAGGAGGAAAGAGTGAGAGAAACCGGGAAACCGGCCCATTATGAGCCAGGCATGGCTCGAGAAGGAACAAACAACAACAAAAGAGTCCTATGAGGAAGGGTGCCACCTTCTAACCATGTATCTTTTCTGACAGACTCACATTTTCTGCATCATTTTTGGAAGCACTGCTAGTGAATTTTCCCATGAAGCTTCTTCTTGTTCATATAGTGTCTTTTTGTATATAATTTTCTTTTAGGGATAACAGATTTCTTTTGCAAGTATGAAACTATATCTTTCTCAGTTTTCAATTTTTCCATCATATTCGAAAGGTTCAGAAAATAGGCACTTGTTAAGGAAAATCGACAGGTAAAAACAATACATGCGGTTGGAGTTTTAAGTAGACTATACCTTGTCTTGTCTATGGAAACAGGCACCAATATGCCTACGGCTTTCGGTCGGCTAATATTACCCAAAATTTGCAAACTTTAAAAGCTATTAACTTTTTATTTAAAGTTTCGCCATTACCTTCTGCCGGAGCCGCGTGGAGCTTAGGTGTTTCACTCGTAAACACACACATCGCCCGGTCTGAGATTCGAACCCGCGATCCCTCGAGCGCGAGTCCGCTGCTCTAACCACTATGCCATGTGCCTCCACTCTTAGGACTCTACTACTTCTTTTCCCCTTTACTCATGGGTCACGGAATTTATTTAGTAATTTATATCAAAAACGAATTTCATTTCCATAATTAGCATACAAATCTACATCGGTACACCAAATTTGAAAACAATTGGAACAAAATTAACAGAATTGAAAACTGTGACAGCAACAAAAAAAGATACGAAATCGATATTGTGTTTTTTGCTTTCTTACTGTTTTTTTTTTTTTTTTTTGTAGTCCAGGGACTCATAACGTCGGTCACTTGGTTTCCATGGCGTTTAAGAGACCAAAATCAGAATACTCTCCCTGAACGTGATACATGGTTCGAAGTCAGCAATTTTTGAATGAAGGAGATAAATCGATATCAGCGACTTAACTGGTACTTTATTTTGCTAACCGGGGAGGGATGAAATGCACAAAGTTAACTTCGGTGGAATTTGAACTCAGAATGTAAGGAACCAGGGGAAATATCGCTAAGACTTTTGTCCGACTCGCTAATGATTCTGCTAGCTCGCTGCCTGTTGTGAATGGTGAATAACTATTTATTTCTTTACTACCCACAAGGGGCTAAACATAGAAAGGACAAACAAGGACAGACAAACGTCGATTACATCGACCCCAGTGCGTAACTGGTACTTAATTTATCGACCCCGAAAGGATGAAAGGCAAAGTCGACCTCGGCGGAATTTGAACTCAGAACGTAACGGCAGACGAAATACCTATTTCTTTACTACCCACAAGGGGCTAAACACAGAGGGGACAAACAAGGACAGACAAACGAATTAAGTCGATAACATCGACCCGCATCATCCCTGGTGGTATACATCACCATTTATATCATCTACCATCATTTTTTCTTCATCTATAACAATGGCTCTCAACTGCGACTCCCAGGGCTGCATGCTGTCTTTCAGCTTAGTGAATAACATCGACTTCACTACTCGATCGGTACTTTATTTTATGAACCCCGTAAGGATGAAAGGCAAATAATGGTTTCTGATACATGTACAAAGCCAGCAATTTTAAGGGATAAGTGGGGGGTTAATTGATATTGTTGTCCTCAGTACTTGTTTGGTACTTCATTTTATGAATCCCGAAAAGATAAAAGGCAAAGTTCACCTTGGCGTGATCTGAACCCTGGATGTGAAGAGTAGTGACAATTACAAAACATTTTTTATCCGATGCTCTAACTTTTCTACCAGTTCGCCGTTCATCTATAAGCTAATAATAAAATCAAAGAATTTTAATACTCACCGAACAGGCTCCTTTTATGCCAAAATTAACACAGATATGAAGTGGTGGACGAATGGTTCCGTACCAAAGATTCTGACAAAAATTTGGGTTCAAAAGGGTCACGTTCAACTCACGCAGTCGTCGGTTGCTTCCTGTACCTTAAAAACAAAACAAGAATAGTTTTTCTTTCAATAAAATGTTATTAATTACTTAATAATTAAAAGAGCTGATGGATAGCTGAATCAGTAATACGTCAAGAAAAACGACAAAGTTCAAAGCCCGCAGAGGTCAACTCTGCTTGTCATTTTGTCAAAGGTCAAATACTAGCACTCAGTCTGTTACGACAACGAGTGTGCCAGTTAATCCGATCAACAGAACAGCTTGCTTGTGGAGTCAATGTACAAGTGGTTGAGCACTCCATAGACGTGTTATCCTTAACGTAATTCTCAGGGAGAAACTGCATAACACAGAATGTGACAAGGCTGGCCCTTTGAATAATAGGTACAATTCTTTATTGCCAGCTGAGTGGGCTGGAGCAATGTGTGTGTGTGTGTATAAATGTATGTATATATATATATATAATATATATATATGTATGTATATATAAATGTAAGTATATATAAATATATATGAATAAATATATGTATGCATGTATATATATATGTGTATATTATGTGTACATATTACATATACATACATAAATGTACACATATATATACACATGTATACATGCATGCATATATTTTTACATATATATACATACACACACACACATATATATACATATATATATAATATATATATATATATATTATATATATATATATATATATATATATATATATATATATATATATATATATATACATCTATATATATACATCTATATATATACATATGTGCAGATGTATGCATATATATATAAAAATAAAATAAATGCGCCCTTTTAAAGCCTATCCAGGCTTTTGGCCCGGTTTCCCTGTTACTATGGCGTATGTGTTCCCTAGCTGGTCGGGACACCAGTCCATCGCAGCGTTACTCACTTTTGCTAGCTGAGTGGACCGGAGCAACGTGAAATGAAGTGTTTTGCTCAAGAACACAACGCATCGCCCGGTCCAGGAATCGAAACCACAATCTTACGATCATGATGCTGACACCCTAACCACTAAGCCACGCGCCTCCACCATACATATATATATACAAAATATATATCATATATATGTATGCATGTATATACGCATGTATACCTGTATAAATGTGAGATGATAGTTTCACTTTAATAATAGTTTCAGTATTAAAGTGAAAGTATCTGACATTACAATAGAGAGATGTTATCATTTCACTGTTGACACGTAATACTGAAATAGAGGAGGATATAAGAGATTGCTCTGGGCTCGCTTTAGGCTCATGACACTACCTGCACCCTAAGTAAGGCATGTGTAAAATTTGAATAAAATCGGTTGTATAGTTCATGAGTTTTAGAGATTCACACAGACAGACAGACACACATTCTTATCTTTATATAGAAAGCTAAATGTATGTATATACACACATATACACACATACACATAAATATACGTGCATATATACATACATACATACACATATACACATATATACATATATATACATACACACACACACACACACACACACACACACACACACACACACATATATATATATATATATATATATATATATATATAGAAGACACTTGCTGATAACCTAATCAGTAAACCAAGTGCTGACATCAAATCAATATGGTTGTTCCATTACTAAAAATTAAATATTAATAATCTTTAAATTGCAACAATAACTAAATATGCACCAGTGGACAAATGGATAAGAAGGTTATTAGTCTTAGCTTAGATAACAAAGAATTCATATATTGAACTCATTTTACGATATTACGCACATATTCCAAAAATAAACCCTCGAGAATTATCGGAAGGCAAACCGTCAGAAACTTAGTGTAAATGAAGAAAAAATGTTCACATATAACGATAAGGTTAGTTGTCTGAAATATTATAATCTTCTTAATAATAACTTATCTCAAACATTTATACATTTAATTCGAAATACATTATTACATATCAATATATGGCGATACAAAAGCAGAAACGTTAGTTCTGAACCTTGACTTATGTAGTTATGTCCCTTCATGTTCGAGTTTAAATTCCCCAACGAAGTCGACTTTGCCATTTATCGATACTAATTACCAGCCATTCATTGATGTAGAGTTGAATCGACTACATTCCCCTAACACACACACACACACACACACACACACACACACACACACACACACACACACACACACACACACAAGGATCTATGGCATAGTGCCAACTTAAGAATATCAGATATTTAATTATTAAGTAGTGAATATAGTAAAGCAAGTTTGCTAAACATTCTGCGTTAGAACGAAAGGTTCCTAGATCAGTTTTGTTGAGTCGTGTGCATGAAATTAAAGCAACGAGCTGGCTCAATCGTTAGCATGTCGGACAAAATGTTTAACAGCATTTCTTCTTGTTCTCTATGTCTTGAGTTCAAATCCCGCCAAAGTCAACTTTACTTTTCATCCTGTAGCAAGAATATTCAGCAATCAACCGATGTCGCGATTCACTAGAATATTACCAATGTGGTCAACAAAATCACGATTTCGTGTGGAATAGGATCCAGCGACAATTTCAACCTTTAGCGCGATCCTTTCTGAGCCCGTCAATCAGTATAAAATTGACACATCGCAACTACCAGAGAACTTTAGACTGTAGCAGAGAGAGCATGGGAGACAATAAAGACGACACGGTAGAATGACGGCAAATATCCATAGGCAGCAGCTGAACCGAGCTGACATCAACATAATGAACTTTGAACTCTGTTACAATTACACCAAGGACAATAACATCCAAACTATGTCAACATTTGTCGTTCGTTATAACAACAGTATTTGACTTTTGCTTGAGTACGTAAAGAATAAAATTCCACAGATTTCATTGTCTTTTTCTGTGCATAACTGTTGACCTCCTATGCTAGGTACAGCAGCTAGGACCAGCCCTAGTACAATCCTTTCGGGACTGATAAAATAAAGTGCCAGTGAAGTACTGGAGTCTATATAATCTATTTGTTCCTTCTCTCAAAAAATTGCTGGCCCTGAGCCTTGCGACTCACCGGTATCCCGTTCAGAAATAATGTTGTGACCTCGGTCAGTGATATGATGGAAATCTGGTAACCGACCTTATGAGACCTAGGACTCAAGAAAAATACAAAAAGAAAAACATGAAATTAGAAACCCCCTAGAAAAATGTTTTCGGCTTCAAAAATTAAATATAAAGTGTGTAGCTTGTATATTCTCCAAGATGTGAAAGTCAGGTCTAAAATAATACAAGAATTTCAAACTCAATTTCTCCTTCTCCATCCATTCCACACAATGATAAAGCATGATAAATGTTATCCATCAGCCGGCCTCTAGCAATCTTTTTCTCTTCTTCCAACCGACTCAATCTTCTCCACCACCACCACCACCACCACCACAATAACAACGATAACAACTGTTATCACCTCTACGACTACAATCACCACAATCGCCTTACCAAGGTGTCAGGTGATGCTTGTGAGGGTACTTGGCTGTTCCAACACCTTAGCCATACCAACGCCGCGTGCGTGTTGGCTTGCTTCTGTAGGTTCCGTTGAATCTTGTGGTGTCCGACCAATTGAGACATTTAGTGTTGAATAGATGTGCTTTCTTTCTTTTTCTTTCTTTTTTCTATCTCTTATGTTTGGATCTGTATTTTAAGACTTATTCTTTGTAAACCTAGTACTTATTCTATCGGTCTCTTTTGCCGAACCACTAAGTTACGGGGATGTAAACACACCAGCGTCGGTTGTCAAGCGATGTTGGGGAGACAAACTCAGACACACAAACAAACGAACACACACACACACACACATATATTTATATATATATACATGCATATATAAGACGGGCTTCTTTCAGTTTCCGTCTACCAAATCCACTCACAAGGCTTTGGTCGACCCGAGGCTATAGTAGAAGACACTTGCCCAAGGTGCTATACACAGTGGGACTGAAACCGGAACCATGTGATTGGTAAGCGGGATACCGATGAGTTGCAAGGGTCAGGGCCAGCAATTTTTTGAAGGAAGGAACAAATAGATTACAAATAAATGGCGCTTTATTTTACCAATCCCGAAAGGATTGTACTAGGGCTGGTCCTAGCTGCTGTATCTAGCGTAGAAGGTCAACAGTTATGCACAGAAAAAGACAATGAAATCTGTGGAATTTTATTCTTTACGTACACAAGCAAAAGTCAAACACTGTTGTTATGACGAATGACTTACCACACAGCCACTCCTGCGCCTGTATGTGTTACATATGCAATTATTATCTTTATTTTATTGGTATTATATCTATTTTATTGATAATAAAAACAGTTCCAATAAATAATGAACCAAAAATCTTATGACCCGCAATGTGAAGAACATCTTACCTCTGGTTGCACCCCATCCACTAATCCAACATTCGTCGTTAGCATAACTGTCAGATTGAGATGGAAGACAGACCGGTCTTACATAATCTGTATATTGGATTGGAGTCGTCAACTGAGCCAAAGCAACATCGTTGGGATAATTTCCGCCTGGACTGAAATAGGGGTGCTTTCGTTTTGAGTTTTGGTTAAACGAAACGAAGATGTCGAAAAGGAAAAAACGGAAGAAAGAAAGAAAAAAGTTAAACGAAATATCAGGGAAAAAAACAACAAAAACAAAGAACGAAAAGAAAAGAAAAGAGAGACAGAGAGAAAATTGAAGATTACATTTTAAAAAGGAGTGAAGTCTGGTTTATGAATATAGTACAATGACAAAAATATTGATAGTAGGGAGAAAGGCAGTCATATCATCAGAAATGGGAATGAAATATGTATGTGTATAAGTTTGCCTGCGTCTACGCGCGCGCACACACACACACACACACACTTACGTATGGATATATATACACACACACACACACACATATATATATATATATCACCACCACCATCACCATGACCGACCAGGCTATCAGATGTTCCTACACATCGCTGGTCACAATGCGCTTCGCATTGTTTTAGCCTTCAAATGATGCCACCCCGCTGGCTAAGCGAGCAGGCCATATATATATATATATATATATATATATATATGCTGTTTTCACAGCTATATTGCGCTTGAAATATCACTTTCTTGTCTGTAAAATACGAAGCACATTCGACGCTTCCAAATAAAGTTTCCTTACTAAATGTTGTTGCATTCCAATAGCTATAATATTTAGCTTTTAATTTTATGGATATTGTTGTTAGTGGGCGCTTTAGTTTAATGGTAGGGTAATCAGCCGGTATCTGAGATGTGTGGGTTCGTGCCCCGTAGCTGTCAGCTGACAACTTTTTCTATCTTATGAAGAGGTAAAATACCAAATCTTTCTGCTGTTTTCACGGCCATACTGCGTTCGAAATATCACTTTCTTGTTTGTTATATATATATATATATATTAATTAAGTTAATCTTTATATCCAACTTAACATGGATATCTTCTTAGAGACCCAAATATTGCGCTATTAGCCTTGAAATAGCCTCTATTATGGGTGCCTGGTGCATAAACGCACACACAAGGATCGTAGTAGATCTGTCACAGGCGCCGGAATTCCCATATCACGTAATTTCGGTCTACTGGACCTCATCAGTGAGAAGCACCGGTCACCACATGCCAGTCAAATCTCGCTGCCACGAACACCAGCACCTTTTTTTATGCTAATGTCTCAAATAACCTGAAGACTTAGTAAAAATAATTAGAGACGGAAGCAGAATTACTATACATTCACACACACACACACATATACATGTATCCATATATACATGTGTGCGAGTGCATATTTACTGTACATGTGCTTCGATTATATGTGTATGTGAGGGTGTTGTATCGTTTCACTTAGTATATTTAGTTTCCATTGGTTCAACACGAAATGTGTATTGAGCACTCTTTATTTTATTCGTTGTAAGTCTCTCTCTCTCTCTCTCTCCCTCTTTCTCTCTCCCTCTTCCTCTCTCTCTCACACATATTTATACATACATACATACATACATACATACATACATACATACATACATACATACATACATACATACATGAATATAAACACGCTGTGGTCTCTCCATATACACATACTGTAGACGACGGATGGCGGTTTTGCAATTTCTCCATGAACAACCTGCACAAATGTTCGTGCTGCACACAAGCTCACCCTCTCCGTCAAATCGACGTTGCCTGTACAGGTGCATCGCGTACCACATGTCAGTGTCTTGGGGAAGTTTCGAACCTGGGTTCTCGTTCCTAAGGTATTTTTCGATGTTGTTGCTGTTGTGTTATTATTATTATTATTATTATTATTATTATTATTATTATTATTATTATATTATCATCATTCAGTAGTTTTATTTTTATAGCGTGCTTTCACTTCGCTACCGAGCGCAGCTCTGTGTGCCTTAGGTATGTGCTGTGATTTGTTGTGATGCTCTGATGGTTATTGTATGGAAAGTGTTCTGCGTAGGATGTGTGCAGTGCCTAGTAGTGCAATTTTCTGTATGTTATATGTGTTTGTAAGTCCTGGTGTTTTTGTTATGTATTTGTCTGAATATTTTTTTTATTTTTATTATTATTATTATTATTATTATTATTATTATTATTATTATTGAGTGAGAGAGCAGTTCATGCCATCAAAGTGACACTGGGGTAAAATATACGAAGCCCAATATACCCATCATGACTACCCGTCTGATAAAGGTACACCAGGCACATGCATCACAACCATATGTGCGCGACATGGTGATCTCATATCAAGATAAACAGCACATGACCTTGCAGGTGGGGCCCAGTTAGAATTTTCTTCAGGTTGAGTAGCCCATCCCGCTCAAACGGTCCCTGAATAAGGGTTGTTTAGGATGTTGAAAGAACCACCCATGTTTCCAGAGGTGAATTATTCAAACCCCAAAGAATCCTCTCAACACATGGCTATGATGCTCCCCCACTACTTCTGCTCGTGATCAGAGATGCACATATCGTCAGCCACTAAGGGACATTATTATTATTATTATTATTATTATTATTATTATTATTATTATTTAGGTCACTGTCTGGAATTGAACTCGGAAATCTTGGGGTTAGTCGCCCGCGCTCTTTACCACTACGCCATATGCCCGTGGGCATATGTATGTGCATGTATGAATGTACACATGAATGCGTATACACACACACACACCACACACACACACAAACACACACACACACACACACACACACACCACACACACACACCAAGGCAAACTTGGTAAAAAGCAAAATCTCACCACGAAAGTTCGAGAAATTGAGCGATACTGTTCATGTCCTGATCTCCATCCTAAGTCATATTCTCCAAAAACTGCAGTGAGTTTACTGGCTGCCGTTCTGTAAGGAAAAATACCGAGAGAGAGAAAGAGAGTAAGATTCGATATCAGCACTTTAATACACCTATCACATCAATTATATTCGTTACTGTAATACAATTAAGTCTGATTCTACGCTATTATCCTAATGATGAATGATTTAGATGCAATGCTACGTATGGGCAACAGGGAGTGGTGCGATAAATAAAGTATTCCATATATCTATATGCTCATTATTTTTAATGACTCAATAGAGATGAATGTCAAATTCAAGAATGATGGAATTGAAACTCAAAAGGCAAAATTAGTTAAATACTGCGTGATATTTGATTCGATACATTATTTACAATTGACGGATATTTGTCCTCATCTTGTTTATTGTTAACAAAACGTTTCGGCTGATATACCCTCCATCTTTCATCAGCTGAAACGTTTTTCACAACAAACAAGATGAGGACAAATACCCGTCAATTGTAAATAATGTAAATAATGTACATAATTCCTCATCTCATAAATATAGAACTGTATTTGATTCGATGTTCTACTTTTTCAGCAACTCAACGAGGGTGGGCTAAAATGTTCACAGGTCGACTATGGAGGAGTAATGCTAGAGCTGTGAAATCTTGCATGCGTTAATTTCAATATTACTTATTAAAAACTGCACTGTTGTTTCTTTTCTGGTAAATTGACATCAACCTGTTCAAAGAAGACTTCACGGGTAACTAGTAACGACTTCTCTTGAAAATGGACAAAATTTGGCATCGTAGTGTTATTAAGTACCTGTAGAAAAAGGGTTTGGTCCCCAAGGTCATTCATGCTGGCATGAATACTACATTAGGGGATGATGCTCCAACTTTATCAACAGTGCGTAGGCGTAGGAGTGGCTGTATGGTAAGTAGCTTGCTTAACAACCACGTGGTTCCGGGTCCAACTGTGTGGCACCTTGGGCAAGTGTCTTCTACTATAGCCTCGGGCCAACCAAAGCCTTGTGAGTGGATTTGGCAGACGGAAACTGAAAGAAGCCCATCGTTTATATATATATATATATATATGTATGTGTGTGTATATGTTTATATGTCTGTGTTTGTCTCCCCAACATCACTTGACAACCGATGCTGGTGTGTTTACGTCCCCGTAACTTAGCGGTTCGGCAAAAAGAAACCGATAGAATAAGTACTCGGCTTACATTACAAAGAATAAGTACTGGTGTCGATTTTCTCGACTAAAGGCGGTGCTCCAGCATGGCCACAGTCTATGGGCATTTCTACGCCGCCTGAAACAAAAATCATTAAAAAATTTCCTGTAAACATAATGAGCAACTATTTACTCACCTGTAGACACAATGTGCAGCTGTTAGTACCCAGTTTTGATTAATGACCACAGCTCCACAGATATGAACCGAACCTGTCATCTGTAAGGAGACTTGCCAAGGCCATTTTCCTTCAGTGGATGTTGAACCTCCGACGATATTCCTCGTAGGACGAATACCACAACCATCTGTAAAATACATTATGTACGTTTATACAAGATACTAATGAAGAGATCGTTAATGACTACGTAGGCTCTTTACTTAGATTTATAAGACTATTACATCAATAAAAACTATTGCCTTTGGATTCGTTTGTGCAGTATTTATTTATTTCTGGCAATGACGTCTGTTCATATTCATCTAGGTAATGTGTTAGCCGAAGTTTAGTGATATAGACTAAAAACAATTTCTCTTTGAAATCCAGTATAGGAAACTAAGGCAGTACTAAACTGAAAGCTATCTATGTATCATACTTAAAGTAGACACGCTGTCGTGTATATTCCGTTGAAAACGTCCGAAAAGGCCGAAATGCATCTGGCGTTTTTGCTGGCCACTGTTGATACAGATTTCTGTCTTCCTCTGATATTTGTGTTTCTTAACATAGTACGTTCATGAGAGATGGACAAATACCGCAGTAATTGGTATATCGACGGTGTATCTACATTATGTATGATACACAGATGTCTAGTTTCTCTTGAATAAAGGAATATTAAAAAGGTACTTTAACTAAACAACTTGGGACTAAAATCACATATAAGAAGAATATTGTTGTTTTATGATCACTATATCCGAAGGAAATTATCTCCAACCAAAAATCGAAACTAGCAAGTGACACAGTGAACCGAAAATCGTATTTTTTGCTTTATAGTACTCATCATGTGGTTTTAAAAAAATTTTCTTCAGCTCTAAGACTCATATAAGACCAGTTATTTTTGTCCATAGTGTGTAAGTGACCAAGATCACAACATTCCTTCTGAATAAGTCGCCGATCCGTTGCCCGGTTCAAGACCAAGGGATTATGAGTGGGGAGGATAAATCAATTACATCGACATCAGTGCTTGGCGGGTACTTCATTTTATTGATCATGAAGGGATGAAAAGCAAAAATGAGCTCGGTTGATGTGAACTCAGAACGTAAAGAAATACTGCTAACGATTTGTTAGCTCGTCGCCTTCATTGTATGTATTAATCCTGTAGGGAAACACACTAAACCACACAGGAGCCATAAATATCATCGAAGTGTCAAAAAGATAGGATTGTTCAGCAGAATGTAATTAAGAATAAGTATAGAGGCAAATTAGTATGAAAAATAATGACAATCTTCTCTGTACTGTTCCAATTTTTACAATATGTGCAGCCGAAGTTATAATGGTAATGATAATCCTTAAGGCGGCGAGCTGGCAGAAACGTAAGCGCGCCGGGCGAAATGCTTAGCGGTAATTCGTCTGTCGTTACGTTCTGAGTTCAAATTCCGCCGAGGTCGATTTTGCCTTTCATCCTTTCGGGGTCGATTAAATAAGTACCAGTTACGTACTGGAGTCGATGTAATCGACTTAATCCCTTTGTCTGTCCTTGTTTGTCCTCTCTGTGTTTAGCCCCTTGTGGGTAGTAAAGAAATAGGTAATGATAATCCTTTCTGCTAAAGCACAAGGCCTGGAATTTGGCGGGTAGGGGACTAGTCGATTAAATCGACTCCAGTGTTTCACTGATACTTAATTTATCGACCCCGAAAGGATGAAAAGGAAAGTCGACCTCGGTGGAATTTGAACTCAGAGCATAAAAGACAGAAGAAATGCCGCTAAGCATTTTGCCCGTCGTGTTAACGATTCTGCCAGCTCACCGCCTTCAACAACAACAATAACAACAACCACCACCACCACAACAACAACAAACATTACAATAATAATAATAATAATAATAATAATAATAATGATAATAATAATAATAATAATAATAATAATAATAATAATAATAATGATGATGATGATAAAGATGATGATGATAATAATGATAATAATGATAATAATAATAATAATAATAATAATAATAATGATGATGATGATAAAGATGATGATGATAATAATGATAATAATAATAATAATAATAATAATAATAATGATGATGATGATGATGATGATGATGATGATGATAAAGATGATGATGATAATAATGATAATAATAATAATAATAATAATAATAATAATAATAATAATAATGATGATGATGATGATGATGATGATGATTATATTAATGGTTTCTAATGGGTACAAGGCCAGCAATTTTGACCTGTACTTTATTTTATTAATCCTGAAGAAGAGAGCATCCTAGTGGGACTCTGCTAACCTTCGTTCTTTTTAACGACATCAAAAAGCCTTAAATTCTATTCATATCGAGAAAACATCATTGCGCCACCCACTTTCTCGTCATGGGTGGCGTTCAACTAGAGCCCTCACAATCGTTCTAAAGGCTGAGCCTCACTATTGTAGAGGATGACGGCTGATGAAAGCAAATTCTTGCAAAGCTAAGACCGCATCTCGAAGACTAGCTCTTCTTTTTAGAGACAGGAAATATTCGATCTCCCAACAGCTGCTGGTACTTTACAGGGCACAAGTGAGATACACGTTGGAATGCTGCACTCACATCTGGGATGGGACTGCTGCTACGCAAACAAACATCTTAAGTCGCATCCGGAGGAGGACCTCTCGGCGGATTGGAATCTAATTACTAACAGACACATTCTACTCTCTGGCCCACAGGTATACTGTCTCTTCTATCTCTTCTACAACGGTTACAGCTCCACAAAACTGGCTGATTTCGTACCTCCACGACTCGGGTGCCCCCAACACACCCGTGTCTCCACCTCTCGTCACCTTGATAAATCCACCTCGTCATCTTTCTCCGCACTAATCCCTATTCTCAATCCTTCTGCCTTGTCAACTCTTCTGGAATAACCACCTTATTCATGTCTTTTCTGCAGGTGTTGGCTCTTTCACACACAGACACACACACACATACACACAAACACACACACACAAACACACACACATACACACACACTCACGCGCGCACACACCAAGAAAAATAGTAAGTTCGATCACTTAATAATTTGAACTTAGAGACTCAACTAAAAACCGTCAGGCATCAAATTACAATAATAAAACTTTCTTACATTGGAATCGAACCTTGAATTAAAACAGAACAGTGTTGCCAATTCAATCAGCATTCAATATTTTACCGGTACTCGTTTTATCAGTTCCGAAAGTATGAACTCAGCGCGTGGCCTGGTGTTTAGGATGTAACACTCACAATCGCAAGAACATGGTTTCAATTCCTGAACCGGGTGGTGCGTGGTATTTCTAAGTAAAACACTTTATTTCAGGCTGCTGAGTGGCCCTGAGAAGGACTGACCATTCAGATCAGGAGGAGTTTTGTGATATCGGTCGCTTATACAACATGGAAACCGGGTAACCGATCCTAGGATTCGAGACAGTGATGTCCAGGAGTTGATAATGATATTGACAGTATGAACTCAGGACGTTAAATGAAGCGTATCCATTTGCCGAAAAATATTTAGTCTGACGCTCGACTGACTTTCACACGATATTATCTCATAACAAAAACAACACCAAATACGACATTATTACAAAACCATTTCACTATCATATTTCACGATATTATTGCTTTCAAATTTTGGCACAAGGCCATCAATGTGGGGGCTGGAGTGGATAAGTCGATTACATCGACCCCAGTACTCAACTGATACTTGTTTTTATCGACCCCGAAAGGATGAAATGCAGTGAAGACAGATGATTTTCACGATATTATTGAAACGGATAAATAAATAACACAGAAAACAAGTCATAATCATATGAACTTTGAATGAAACCAAACTCACTTTCTCTCTCTCTCTCTCTCTCTCTCTCTCTCTCTCTCTCTCTCTCTTTCACCTATGTTCTTTTCCTTCTGTTCGTCTTAATAGCTGTCAACTTACCTTGTGTAGCATGCTGGTTGTATCTCAGACATTGCACTCTGTTGTAACGATTCCGTTGTCTGTAACAGTAACGATACATTTCACACTGTCCTCTCTTTGCAGAATCCGTTCGGCAAATGTAACAGCCATAGCTATATCGGCACACCCTTCGAGCCTCGATTTGGACGATTGACATTAAATATATAATGCAAATGAATAAATTCAGCAGATATTTAGGATCCATGTTAGAAATAATTGTTTAACTGTACAATATCTATGAATATTAAATATTTACGGCAGTTTCTTATATCAGTTATTTCCAATAGTATTAGGCCAAGGCTTCCTTTTGAGTCTTGAAGAATAATAACACTTGCACTTGTACAATAATAATCGTTTAGTTAAACACTATGTTACAAATTTGTCACATTTTACGTCCGATTCGAAAGGAATTGGTGGTGCGTATAAGTTTTTAAGAGTAATAACGATTACGTATGATTGAATGCTTCTCAGTATGTGACTTAGTACTTATTATATTGATTCCAGTCAAATTAACTATGAAGTCGACCCAAGCAGGATTTGAACTCCGAAAGAATCTAAATGCTGTAAAAATTTATAATAGTGAAAAGAATAAAGATGACAATGTTACTGCTGATAATGATGTATTAACAATTGAAAATGGATTTAAATCAACGTGTGTGAGTTTAAAAAATGCGGTAGAATCTGGATCAAGTTTTCACTGAATGATGGCC
>NC_043007.1:76894829-76929829 GCF_006345805.1 Octopus sinensis | reverse complement strand
CCGAAAAGGAGGGAAAATCGAGTTGACTCTTTTATAAAAAGAAATTGGAATTCTTATTTTATTTGAAATTTAAGATTTTTATTTCCGTTTATACATACATATATATATAAAAAACAAAATAATGTCCTGAATTAGGCATTCATGGAGACATAATTGATCCATTCCAGAAATTCGGAGACTTTGGTATAAACTGCCGGAAAGCCAGGAACGCCACATAGTTCATTACTAAAAGATGCTACGCCAGCCAATAGAAATCTGCCACGTTTCAAACATACCAGCGGTCCACCAGAGTCACCCTTCAAAATAAAACACAATTTCAATAAGATTATTGTTGCTGATGATGGTGATATTGTTATTATTGATGTTGTTTATTCACAAGAAGTCCTGATAGAGAAGGCTAACATTATTCTATTATTCAATGTAATTATGCTGAATGGCGAATCAGTTTTTCGAGGTGCATCGAGCTGTACCGATATATTGTAGGATAAATATAGTAATAATAGCAATAATACTTGGATGGAATTTTTAAACATTTAATGCATCGCTACGCACGTTTCCACAAATCGCACGTCTCTTAAGATCACAGTCCGTTTTCCTGGGATTATTACAGCAGTATCCGTGAACACCGGGTAAATCATCTTCATGGATTCATTTCTTCAGGCGATATATATTATATATATATATATATATAATATATATATATATGTATGTATGTATGTATGTATGTATGTATGTATGTATGTATGTATATGTGGGTGTTTGTGTGTACTTTTGTTTGTTCCCCCACCTACCGCTTGACAATATGTGTAGGTGTGTTTGCGTCCCCATAACATAGCGGTTCGGCAAAAGATCGATAGAATGAGTACCAGGATTAAGAAAAGAAAGTACTGGGGTCAATTCACTAGCGTAGCTAGAGTGTGTGCCGCCCTCCAAACCCCACAAAAAAAACGCATATTGTCTACAGCAATAGCCTACAACTGGATAAAAAGCGCCACCCCTTTAAAGGTACCGCCTGGGCTGGACCCCCCTATCCTCCCCCAGCTACGTTCGACTAAAAACTCAAGGCGGGTGTCCCAGCTTGGCCGTTATCTGACTGTAACATGTAAAAGAATGAAAAAAAAAAAACTATTTTTTTCCTCTGTCTTCCCTTCTCGGGATCTTTCCTTCTCCTTTGTTTCCGACGAAGAGCTCCGCTCGAAACGTTAAACCCTCCTTCCCTTCTTTCCTGAGCGTCAAATAATACTTTAATTGTTCCACGTCCTCGCGTTGCTGTGTTTTTTTCTGTGTTTTCTTGTTTGGATTAACTATATATATATATATATATATATATATATATATATAGAGAGAGAGAGAGAGAGAGAGAGAGACAGACAGACAGACAGAGAAACCGCACACATGCGCATACGTTTATATAAACTCTCAAACAGGCAAGTATGGCGAAGAGTTACTGAGGAGGGAAGGCTACTTTGCGTAATACAGTTCTCGACATATTTCACAAAAGATAGTATGTTTATGGTTGGAATGTCTTTTGATCACTGCCGTTGGTGCGACAAGGAAATTCTTTCAACATAGATAAAATAGAGTTATCTCTATTTATTATATGAGAGAATATTTTTGTTAGATATATATAATAAAGAGGGGGAAATTGAATGCGTTTCATTATTTCAGTGCGCGCGTGTGTGTGAGTGGGCGTATGTGTATGCGTCTTTGTGTCAGGGTGTGGGTATGAGTGTATGCATGAATGTATGTGTTCTTTGTGTCATGTGAGGAGTGCTTACTTGTGTGTGTGTGTGTGTGTGTGTGTGTGTGTGTGTGTGTGTGTGTTTGTGTAAAGTTACGTTCTTTGAATATAAAATATTTGGTATATAAAAAGTTTTTGTCAATATTAACAGTATACAACACTGAAGCGACATCAGCTCCAATATCAAATATGAAAAGACAGACAGCAATTTTTTCCTTTTTCTTTTTTTTTTTTTTTACTTTTTATAAATAATAGAAATGAAAAGAGAAGAAGTAGAGAGAGGGGAAGAGAAAAAGAAGTTATGATGGGAAAAAGACGAATTGGAAAATCAGTGTTGATTGAAAAAGACAAAGGAAGAAATTATTTAACAGACATGATTTCACGAATTTGGTAGGGGTGGATGGAATGTAGTCGATGAAATCAGTGTTTCTTGACTGGGTACAAACAAAATAGCTTTTATAAAGATGGAGGGAGAGAAATATACAAACAAGACGTACTGGGTGAGCGTGGGTGGGTGGGTGAAGGGATGTGTTAGAAAGAATTTAAGAAATAAAAGGTAAAGAGATAGCTTATTAGTGTGTGTGTGTGTGTGTGTGTGGTGTGGTGTGTGTGTGTGTGTGTGTGTGTTGTGTGTGTGTGTGTGTGTGTGTGTGTTTGTGTAAAGTTACGTTCTTTGAATATAAAATATTGGTATATAAAAAGTTTTTGTCAATATTAACAGTATACACACTGAAGCGACATCAGCTCCAATATCAAATATGAAAAGACAGACAGCAATTTTTTCCTTTTTCTTTTTTTTTTTTTTACTTTTTATAATAATAGAAATGAAAAGAGAGGAAGTAGAGAGAGGGGAAGAGAAAAAGAAGTTATGATGGGAAAAAGACGAATTGGAAAATCAGTGTTGATTGAAAAAGACAAAGGAAGAAATTATTTAACAGACATGATTTCACGAATTTGGTAGGGGTGGATGGAATGTAGTCGATGAAATCAGTGTTTCTTGACTGGGTACAAACAAAATAGCTTTTATAAAGATGGAGGGAGAGAAATATACAAACAAGACGTACTGGGTGAGCGTGGGTGGGTGGGTGAAGGGATGTGTTAGAAAGAATTTAAGAAATAAAAGGTAAAGAGATAGCTTATTAGTGTGTGTGTGTGTGTGTGTGTGTGTGTGGTGTGTGTGTGTGTGTGTGTGTGTGTGTGTGTGTGAGAGAGAGAGAGGAAATGAGAAAGAGAGCGAAATATTAATAAAATGGATAAACTAATTACAAAAATATATAAGCTCGGTTTGCAATAATGTTATTTTGGATTCAATCTTCTACAGTCGACCAATGCCTTGTGAGTAAATTTGGTAGACGGAAACTGTGAGGAAACCCGTTCTGTATATATATATATCCCACACACACATGCATACATACACACATACACACACACACACATTACATATATATATATGTATGTATGTATGTATGTATGTATGTATGTATGTATTATGTATATATATATATATTTATATATTGTGTGTGTATGTGTCTGTGTTTGCTCCCACAACCAGCACTTGGTCGGTGTTGGTTTGTTTACGCCCCCATAACTTACGGGTTCTGCAAGAGAGGCCGATAGAATGAGTATCATACTTCACAAGTACTTATGGGGTTAATTTTTTCGACTAAATCTTTCAAGGCAGTGCCCCAGCATGGCTGCAGTCCAATGACTGAAACAAAGACCATCAATATCAGATATGTGGTGGTATTCTTAATGAGAGTAGCTTTACATTAAGGTGTGCACACAAAGTATGACGTCAAGAGTTCGTATGTTTGACGAAATAAACACACATAGTATTTAGCTGCGCCTTGTGTCGTGTCATAATTTAACATGATGTTAGAAGAGGGACTGAATAATCGCCCGAATGGATCAGATAAGAAGCCCGAATGAGCTTAATCTCGAAAGCAATGTAGCCGAGAACTGGAAACGGTGGACACAAAGGTTTGAACTTTACCTTACGGCTAGCGGAATCGCAACTAAATCACAGAATGTAAAGTATGTTATTTTACTACTCGTGGCGGGAGAGGCTGCAGTTCAAGTGTACGTAACTCTTTTGAGTGGAGTGAGGAAATGGATAGCAAGAATTATGACAAAGTGAAGCAAAAGTTTCAGGAATACTGTGAACCTCTGACGATTGAGAGAGACACGCATTTTTCATACGATCTCAGAAACTAGGTGAGACAATTGATCAATATGTGACAGATTTAAAGAATAAATCTAGAACTTGTGAGTTTGGGACATTGAATGATGGGCTCATTAAAGACAGAACTGTTTGTGGAATTATTAGTAACAATCCCAGAATGTGGTTATGGAGAAAAGAATGATCTTGATTTGAAAAAAAAAACTGTACAGAAATCAGTGCACAACAATTGAAAGTTCTTAATGATGAGCAATCAACCAGATCTAAAGAAATCAATGCCATGATTGTCAATAGGGTCCAAGATGAAAGTATGAACCTCAAGATATAACAAAAGAATACCCTCTGTGTAAACAGTGTGGTTACAAACATGCTAAAGACAAGTGTCCAGCTGCAGGAAAAGTTTGCGACATCAGTAAAAAGTGATAAACATCATTTTGCCAGCATGTGTAAAACTAGAACACCATCTAGGCATGACAGACAAGACACTAGAGAGAGAAAAGAAAAATGTTCACACTGTTGACAATTCTGAAGAAACTGAAGAATTTGAAGAATTATTCATTGGACATATGACCACCGATGAAGATGATGAAGACTGGTATGAGATTCTATAAATCAACAAGAAACCAGTGTAAGTCAAACTAGATACAGGTACACAGGGCAATATTATTTCTAAATCAATGTTCGATAGTTTGAATTTGAAGAAAAATGAATTGTCAAAATCAAAAGTGAAACTTGTGTCATACTTTGTAGAAAAGTGATACTCGCTGGGACAGATAGAACTATCAGTATTAAGTGATATCAGTGGCACTTCGAATGAAGTACTTTTCCAAATTGTGGAGGAAAACCGCCCAAGTATACTGGGAAGAAAAACCTGTGAGAAACTGAAGTTGGTACAGCGAGTTCACAACACTCAGCTGAAATCAGTGATTCTGTGCCAGATAACAGAAATGATGTTCCAGCAAGTGCGAGAGACTACTGGAATATTCTAGATGAACAGACTGTTGTTGATGACCTCATCTTCAAAGCTGACAAAGTTGTAATTCCTGCAACACTACAAACAGAAATGTAGAACAGAGTTCATGATGCTCATTTCAAAGTGACAAAGGGCATACTCAGAGTCAAAGATGTTATCTTCTGGCTAGGAATGACTATACAAATTGAAGAATTTGTATTAAGATGTTCTGTGTGAAACGAGAACAGAAAGAGTAATCCGAAACAACCGTTGCAGAACCAAGAAATTCCTGATCGACCGTGGGCCAAAGTTAGAGTCGATTTGTTTGTGTACAAGAATAATGACCACCTAGTGCGTGTGGACTATTTCTCAAAGTACCCTGAAATTGTCTGACTTATCAAGTAAAATGACAATCATAGCATTGAAATCTGTCTTTGCCAGACACGGTGTCCCAGATGAGCTCATGACAGGTAACGGACCGTAGTTTACGAGTTCTGTAACTTTGGTCTTGAATGGAACTTCAAACATACAACATCAAGTCCGGCATACCCACAATAACATGGGCAAGCTGAGCGTACAGTTCAGACAGTAAAAAATCTGCCCAAGAAAACAGAAGCTAGTGGCCGAGATGTCTACTTAGCTCTACTTGAGTACAGAAATACCACCAGCTGAAATGCTAAAGACCAGGCACCGAAAGATTCGCTTACTTGTGTCCAACGCCTTGCTGAAACCTCAGGTACAAGACCAGAAACAGAGCTGAAAGCACGTCAAGAACAATAAAAGTATGCCTACAACAGAGGTAGTTGAAAGTTACTTCCCTTGATTCCTAGACAACAAGTCAAGATTCAAGAAAACCAGTCATGGAAGTATGGAGTTGTCAAGTCAAATCAGTTGATGAGGCACCAAGATCCTACAACATAACGATATCAGATGGAAGACAGTATCGATGAAATCACCGTCATCAGCGGTAGCTGCTGAGAATTCAACAACTCAGCCAAATCGAGAATGTGAAGAGACTATGAACTGTGAAACAGATGAATCTGAAACTACAGACACTATCTGTCATCGAGCTACAAGATCCGGATGAAAAATCAACATGCCGTAATGATAACAAGTTGAACTGTGTAAATTGCTAGAAAACATATTTCATTATACTTTCCATGTTTGAAGAAGTTAAAGAGATTATTCTTAATGCAAAAAATATTCATTTATGTACAGTTAAATTTAAAGATATATTCATAGACTTTGAAGAAAGTTGCTTTTTCAGAATGATAATGAATATATAACTGAAGTTCCAAATATTTCCAGAACTTAAACCTTGTGAGTATATTGACTACAATTATACCTCTTGCCATGTTTGCAAAGAAGGGAAATGTAATGAGAGTGACTTTACGTTAAGATGTGCACACAAAGTGTACCGTCACGAGTTTGTATGTCTGACGAAATAAACACACATAGTAATGGCTGCGTCCTGTGTCGTGTCATAATTTACAGTGTTGATCAATCTTCTTTGCTGATTTATATTTCAATGCCAAAGTGTAAAGAGACACTTATTATGTGAGAGAGAGAGGGAATATAGAGGGAAGAGGAAGAGTAAAGCAGTAACGGTTGTGGATGGAAAATGTCGAAATAGACATTAAAAAAGGGGAAAAAACGAAAAACTTACCCGACATGGACCAACATGGCCATCACCAACACATATATGGCTTTTATGCACATAAGCACTCCATTTGTGTTGACATTCGAGGAAACCTGTAATTCGAACTTGCACTTTATTCAGTACGTTTGGATTTCCTCTGCCTGTTAAATGAAGAAAAGATTTATTTGAGAAATATTTATTTCTTTACTGCCCACAAGAGGCTAAACATAGAGGGGACAAACAAGGACAGACAAACGGATTAAGTCGATTATATCGACCCCAATGCGTAACTAGTACTTATCTAATCGACCCCGAAAAGATGAAAGGCAAAGTCGGCCTCGGCGGAATTTGAACTCAGAACGTAGCATCAGACGAAATACCTATTTCTTTACTACCAACAAGGGGCTAAACACAGAGAGGACAAACAAGGACAGACAAACGGATTAAGTCGATTATATCGACCCCTAGTGCGTAACTGGTACTTATTTAAGTCGACCTCGGCGGAATTTGAACTCAGAACGTAACGGCAGACGAAATACGGCCACACATTTTGCCCGGCGTGCTAACGTTTCTGCCAGCTCGACGCCTTAATTTGAGAAATATATCACTTGTTAAGGCAGTGAGCTGGCAGAATCGTTAGCACGCCGAGCAAAATGCATAGCAGCATTTCGTCCGTCTCTGCATTCTGGTTTCAAATTCTGCAGAGGTCTACTTTGACTTTTATCCTTTCAGAGGCGATAAAATAAGTATCAGTTGAACACATGGGTCAATGTAATTGACTTACCCCTCCTCGAAATTGCTGGCGTTGTGCCAAAATTTGAAACCAATAGTTTGTCCCATGTTAAGGCAGCGAGCTGACAGAGCCGTTAGCACGCCAAACAAAATTCTTAGCACCATTTCGTCCGTCTTTACGTCCTGGGTTCAAATTCCGCCGAGGTCGACTTTGACTTTCATCCTTTCGGCGTCGATAAAATAAGTAACAGTTGAATCCCGGGAGGTGATGTTATTGACTTACCTCTCCCCGAAATTGCTGACGTTGTGCCAAAATTTAAAATCGTTATTTTGTCAAGTGTTGTTTGTTGTTCTGCTCCAGGTCAATCTTGATTGTACAGACATATGACCAAAAATACACAAGCTATCACCATCCCATCTTTTCTTTTTGTAAGAAATGCCTTGCATTTACATACTTAAACCTTTCGCTCGCAATAGCGCATAGTCTATCGTTGACTTTCCTACAGTGTTCTCGCCTTTGGGCTATTAGGCCGCTCCTTCACAATAGGCGGGTGTCACCATATGTTTCTCTGAGGGCATGCCTTCATTTCCCAGGCTTTTGACTTTGAATTGCCATAGCTGCTTCTGTAACTTCCCTTTTTTCTAGGTAGGAGTGTTGGCTCTAAACAAACCCATTTTTACCTCTGAGAAGAGGTGATCCGTATTAACGTGGCCGCTTTCCTTTGAGATATCCAATATGGGAGATCCTATCAGGAACTTGCACTCTGCTAGTTTAACTCTGTGCGTCATTAAGGCACACGAGCCGCTACACCACATCACAACAAGGACTAGACCCTGTCGTGGGTCCTAGATTTAAGTATTTATTAACCATTATATCGGATACTAATGTATGATTTCAAGAATATATAGTTACTATTTCAGACAGTTCTCTCTTTTGCCTCTTGTTTAAATTGTGTACAAAAGACCTGCATATTTTGTGGTTCGAATTCGGTCTCAGTACTTCATTTGATTTTAGCAACTCTAAAAATATAACAGATGTGACTCAATTAGGCTACAAAACATTTTGTCAGTTACCCAACAATTCTGCCAACTTACCACCTTACTTCTTTTATTTATCCTTTGACAACAACAACAATAATGATGATTTCGTTTATATGATACAAAGGCGATAAAGCGAGAATTACAAGGACAAATTACAAAAAAAGTATCGATTATGATAAAAAAAAATAGACAAGGAAAGTAAAAGTATATAAAAGAACAGATGCCCAGTAGTGGGGAGGCAACCACTAAAAGTTTATTTTCAAAAAATCTTTGCAAATACAGGAATATACCGATATTCACCCTGCTTTGTTCTCTGGTCTATAGGCGCATACTGAGCGTAAGTCCCGTCATTCTCACCTTTCAGCAAATTAACTTAAGAGCAGCAACTCAATTCCTGATGATGGCTTCGTTGAATAGGGAACTGTCTCTCTTCAATCTTTTTTATCTTTACTGTGGAATCTCTTTCGCCATGGTGACCAGACAGAAGTAAAATGCCTGTTCTTTTAGACCGAAAGAGGTGGAGCAATCGTTACCAGGGCCTGGGTTGATAACCGGCGACATTTGTTCAACATACCTCCGTAACTCACCAATGTTGGGACACAGACCCATTGCATGTAAAATTGTAATGTCTCCCTGCACGCCTTTCTGACCAGCCCAGCTGATGACGTTACCAACCCTATTGAATTTCTTCCGAACCATCAATATGTCCTAATAGCACTGCCAAGTCAGTGATTACTGGAAATTGTTCATAATTCTCGATGTGAAAGTGCTCCGAAATAGGCTGTTCAGTTGGTCTCCGTCGACTCCCAGTAACTTCCTTAGAACACCGTCGCACTTACCCTTCACTAACCCTCAATATATTACTTGTAGTTGTTTGTTTGTGCAGCGACATACACCCCGGAGTGGAATGAGATGGCTCCGACCAACGAGTTCACCATGTCCTTCACAAATGCTGACCATATCCGACGGTCGGCCCTAACATTCCAGCAGGCAAAGGAATGCTCCTGCCTGCGACCTAATCATCCATCTTGCAAATTCGACGAATGCCCCACCGAGAGAGCAAATGCGGGGGAAAGCGCGGACGCCGTAATCGTAGTTGTCATTTATTGTAAGCTATAGAGTTCACGTTCGAAGTTTTAGAGCCAGTACAAGTTCACATGTGGCCCCTGGTTACATGCACACACACTTTGGTATAGTGTGGTCCATAGCAGCTCATCTTGCTGTCGATTTTCGACCATCGCAAGGGATTCGCTGACCAAGTCACTGTTGATTATCGGTCAGACGTAGCCCGGGTTTGAAGCGGTTGATATACATGCTAGTTAACCCATAGCAGAGGCACTAACAGGTGCTACGACTCTGGGTCAGAGTAGACCTGGGAAAAATAGCGGCTAAGAGGTGGCTCCACACTCCTCCAAACCCAGTAACTCCCGTACCAAGGCCCACAACCGGATGCAGTTTAAAGTCTTACCTAGGACACGACCTATAGATAGCAAGGTTTGAGGTCCGTCCGTCTGCATTGCTCAACTAAAATTTGTTTCCTTTATGCAAAAAATTGCTGTTACACCCCAGGAAGACTATAATATATAATACAAGAGATAGCAACAAGTCTCACAGCGTTAACTAAACATTAATATTAATAAACACTTGATTGCACAAATTAATTAATTAATCAAACAATTTCCATGTAAGTATACATACATATTCACACCGGTTACTTTATCATAAATATCTATAATACTATCAACCATGTGTTAATTCCCCCTAAACTATGACATTTTTCTCCATTCATCGCCTCCAAGAAATTTTAACAAATTCGTGTCAGTCGTTGTATGCGAGAGTCTCTCTCTCCCTCTCTCTTTTACTTTCTCTTTCTCTCTCTGTCTCTTTTCTCTCTCTCTCTCTCTCACTCTCTCCCCCTTTTAATTTCTCTCTCTCTCTCCCCCTTTCCCTTTTCTTTCTCTGTCTCTCTCTGTCTCTCTCTCCCTTTCACTTTCTCTCTCTCTCCCTTTTAATTTCTCTCTCTCCCCCTTCCCCCCTCTCTCTCTCTCTTCCCTCTCTCTCTCTCTCTCTCTCTCTCTCTCTCTCTCTCTCTCTCTCCCCCTTTCCCCCTCTCTCTCTCTCTCTCTCTCTCTCCCTTTTAATTTCTCTCTCTCCCCTTTCCCCCTCTCTCTCTCTCTTCACTCTCTCACTCTCTCTCTCTCTCTCTCTCTCTCTCACTCACACACACACACACACACACATACACACTTCTGTGTGTGTGTGTAATGGCGAGCTGACAAAAAAATATCTAGTGCGTTGTCCCCTCCACATTTCAGGGCGATATAGTAGGTTGTGTCCGTCATGGTGGTTTGCCTGTCATAAGAAGCAACCGAACAGATGTTACAGTATAACAACATAGAAATAGCAAAACTGTTTTTTTACCTTCATCCGCAGAACATTTTACCCAGGATGCCTTTCAATGTCAATTCCCATCTCTTTCATTCCTCTTCTTCCTTGACCATATGACCATATCTTCAATTTTCAGTGTTTATTTTTCCTTTCCTTTTAACTCCAACCTTGTTACTTTCCTGTTTGACGGAATTCTTTCTCAATCCTCGCGATATTGTTGTTGTTGTTACTGTTGTTGTTGTTGCTGTTGTCGTTGTTGTTGTTGTTGCTGTTGTTGTTGTTGTGTTGTTGTTGTTAGCGACGGTGGTGATGGTGGTGTTCTGAAGACCCCCTCTCACTCCCATACTCTGTACTTTGATGTTTAATGAGGAATCCTGTGGAGTGCACTTCACTGTCCAGTTTGTACTTGTATATCACTTGTTGTTGTTGTTGTAGTTGTCCCAGTTCAACCTTGATCGAGAAGTCATATGGCACATAGCTTGTCGCTCGAACGACCGTAGCCCGACCCCAGAGATCTCTATTTTTAATCATAGCAAGTCACATTCAAGCAAGAGATCACCATACTGCTCATCCCACCATGCAATACAGTTATATAAAACTGCAGTGCAACAGCCAAGACATGTTGTACTCGCTCCAGTATCCATTGTATTGTTGCACGCTTCTTGTTGCCATTGGTGTTGCTGAAACACAAGTCGGCAGCTGGTCCAAAGACCTATGATCAAAAGCATTCCAATTGTGACCATCCATGCTATTTTTTTTAAGACACTGAAACAAATTATCCTTTCTTTAAGAGAGTAGAGTGAGACTGGGGTAAGATTTGACTTTTCTGGAGTCTGCGCGTGTATGAACATGAGTGTATGACTTGTGGGCGAAATTTTGAAGAAAAAATCCAAATGTTTTGTATTATGTTCTGCTGATGGCGCTGGTGTGGTTGTATGGTAAAAGCTTGCTTTCCAGCCTCATGATTCCGGGCTGAGTCCCATTGCGTGGCACCTTGGGAAAGTGTCTTCTACTACAGCTCGGGCCGATCAAAGTGGATTTGGTAGATGGAAACTGAAAAAAATCCGTCGTGTGTGTGTTTGTGTTTGTATGTGTGTGTGTGTGTGTGTGTGTTTGTGTGAGTGTCCCCCCCCTCCACCACTGCTTGACAACCGGTGTTGGTGTGTTTACATCTCGGTAAATTAACGTTTCAACAAAAGAGGCTGATAAGTAGCTCGCTTTCGGAAACAAGTAAGTACTAGGGTCGATTCATTCGACTAAAAACTTTTAAAGCGGTGCCCCAGCATGGCCGCAATCTAATGACTGAAACAAGTTAAAGATAAAAGATAGAACCATCTTCGATCTTTGGTAAAAAGTAACAACAGAGACTAGAAAACACTCACCTTGTGTATCGCCCCATCCAGTGACCCAGCATTCGTCTCGACCAGTGAACGAATTCGTTTTAGAAGGTAGGCAAACAGTTTTAATGTATTCAGACAGTTGAACTGGTGCTGTAAGTTCCATGAGCGCTATATCGTTCGGATAACTTCCTCCATGAACGTAGAAAGGATACTGGGATGATATAAGAGTTATTTTTGAATCGATTTTGAAAAAAAAGTTAGTTTTAGGATGAAGGAAACAAGGACAAGTCAAGTTATTATGGGATCAGTGATCGACGAATCGATTAAAAATTGGTTACACAAATCCTTTGTCTAAAATATGAGCTCTGGGCGTAAGTTATAAATTAGTGTCAACCAACAATTTGAAAGGGTCAGCTGAAGATTGACCGAATTGATGGAAATACAATTGAATTACCGTAAATCCTCGAGTATAATCCGCATTTTTTTCCCAAAATTTGAAGGTCAAAATCCCTAGTGCGTACTATATACGAGGTTAAAAATGAAAACTATTTTCTAAGCAATGTCCGAGTCTCGATTTGCTGTCCGGCAATGTTTATTCAGACGCATTTTGTGATGTCGGGCGCGAAAATACCTTAATCTAAGCCTGAAAGCAATGAACTCATAAAAGAATCATCCATAACTTGCAGTAAGCAACATTTATTAAACGTTATTACAGTTATTTCTTTATTTTCTGCAAATAAAATGCACAAAAAAGCTACACGTTTGCATTATGTTATATGTACAATAATAATAAAGGACGTTACCTTATACATTTTTACAAACCAAGGACGTTATATAGATCTCTTTGACTTAAGTTAGAGAAGGGGTGCGTATTATACACAAGGTTTAGGTTTTTCAGAGGTACAGCCCCCTGAAATTCCCCTGCGTATTATACTTAAGGGCGGACTATACTCGAGGATTTACGGTATATCCCGGAAATCGTTTCGATATTTCGTCTACGACCTACTAGTGGTCGTTGTATCTTCTGTTTTACCTTGTTTCAACCATTAGACGCGAAAGAATTTTAATCGAGTGAATCGGCACAAGTTTTTAAGTTTTCAAGGCTAATATTTATGTTATCGATCTCTTTGACTGAACCGCTAGTCTACGTAGACGTAAACACACCAACACCGGTTTTCAAGCAGAGGTGGGGGACAAACACAGTCACAAAGACACACACACACACATAGATATACAACACACACGCGCACACAAAGACACATGCATACTCACACACGCATGCACGCACGCACACACACACACACACACACACACATATATATATATATATATATAGAAATGCGATGAGCTTCTTTCACTTTCCGTCTCCCAAATCTATTCGCAAGATTTTGGTCGGCTCGAGGTTAAAGTAGAAGATATTTGCATAATGTGCCATGCAGTGTGACTGAACCCGGAACCATGTGATTGGGGGGGGGCAAAGATTTTGTAGCCAATACTTCAAATGGTAAAATTATTTCTTGAAATGAATCGGAGACTACATGAAAAAGCGTGTCTCGAAGAAACGAAGGAAATACTTGGGCCAACGAACGACACACACTACGTGGCCGGCCGACTTATAATCATCCAAACATCTCAAAAACTGATATATTTGTACAGGATAAAGAAGACCCGAGCATAGTATGATAGGAAAGAAGACGAGATGGTCACACTTTTAATGGCGGCTGAATAATACTGGCTTGACTGACGGGAACGCGGAAATATGCAAGTGGATAAAATCCGAAAGTGACAAATATAAATTTAATAAATTGAAATATGAATGGAAAAATATGATTTACCACTACAATTTTCGAAACTTTTCTGAATCGTACACTGAATGCGTCTTTATAGAGTTCTGTAACACCAAGAGCAATCTGAAGATGGTAGGGATTTTGCCTGAAAAGAAAAGAAATTCGTAAAATATACAAAGGAGTCGGTACACGGAAGAGAGACTTTAATAATACTCAAATTGGAAAAACGAAAGACCAACACGTTCTGAATTTAAAAGCTTACACACACAACTTTATGCGAAGATGAGTGACGACAAACACAAACACACACACACACATATATATGTATATATACGACGGGCTTTCTTTCAGTTTCCGACTATCAAATCCACTCACAAGGCTTTGGTCGGCCCGAGGCTATAGTAGAAAACACTTGCCCAAGGTGCCACACAGTAGGACTGAACCTGGAATCATGTGGTTGGTAAGCAAGCTACTTACCACTCAGCCACTCCTGCGCCTATGATATATATTTTCATTTCCTGTGTTTATTCGTTATAAGTACATACAAATATATTCTTTATTTGTTTCAATCATTTGACTGCGGCCATGTTGAAGCACCGCCTTTAGTCGAACAAATCGATCCCAGGATTTATTCTTTGTAAGCCTAGTACTTATTCTATCGGTGTCTTTTGCCGAACCGCTGAGTTACGGAGACGTAAACACGCTAACATTGGTTGTCAAGCGATGTTGGGCACTAACACATCACAGACACGCGCACACACACACTTATATATATACGACGGGCTTCTTTTCAGTTTCCGTCTACCAAATCCACTCACAAAGCTTTGGTCGGCCCAAGGCTATAGTAGAAAACACTTGCCCAAGGTGCCACGCAGTGGGACTGAACCCGGAACCATGTAATTGTAAGCAAGCTACTTACCACACAGCCACTCCTGCGCCGATATGTATATACATATTTTATATATACAGAAGTTCCACCTCAAATTCGTTGTCCTAAGCCTCAGTTACAATATCTTCATTTTCGGTTACTTGGTAGTTTATCTCGATTTTGTCATTGTCAACTTAAACGTCATCATTGTAGGATGGGGCAAATCGTTTTTTTATGACCAAACATTGACATCTGTGATTACTTGTCGCAAAATTATAAACTAATGTAAACATTAAAACGTTTTGTAAAGGATCACAAGTTTAGTATAAAAATCGTCGTATTTTAGATAAACATATTTAATACATTAGATGTACATAAAACTATTTGTATCATACATATAATACACGGCAAATGCAAAAATTTGTAACTCACAGTTTAACCTTCTGTGGGGGGTTTTTCTGTTTATTTTTTGGGGCTTATTTTTTTTACTTTTTAAGGAGTACTTAGATTTTACTAGAAATGTTGCCGAGTCAACTTGTTCAATTGACTTACTCAAAGCTTTTACGTACTCATGCAAAATGCATTATATTTTCCTGCCTTTAGTAAAATAAACGCGAAAATAAAAGTGGCTATTATTAATGAAACTTTGGTGCTGGTAAGTAACAGTCTTCTTTTTCTTTTTCTATTATATTACCACCTTTTAGGATATGTCATTTCCATAATGATGAAAGCACCTGTAAAATTCCACCAAATCCAATCTTCTGTTTAAAGTTGCAAAAGGCTGTAACTTCTCTGAGAGACAAAGATTACACCTTCTCGAACCACTAACGCAAGGAAATGTGTGTTCTTTAATGAACCAGTTGATTTAATAATTGTAAATATTATCATTGTTTTTCTTCATGAAGTGGTGATATATATATATATATATATATCGCGCGAGCACACACACACACACACACACACACACACGTTAATTAATGTCCGGGTTCAAATTCTGTCAATCAGCTTCGACGTTGTAATTTATCTGCAGGAAATATTTACTATATTTAGTTCAATAGACTGCACGTGTGTGTGTTTGTATTTACACACACACACACACACACACACACATACATACATACATATATTAAATGTCGCATTATATCCCTTCGGCAACATCTTTTAACCACAAAGCGTCGAAGTGCATCCCTTGACCAAGTTTGCATACATGAAGCTGCTAACACAAAACTAGGAAGGCAGCCCCTTGAGCAACACTTTTCGTCTGATAACCTAGAAATCGCACGACTCTACCGCAACATTTCATCAGATGAAAGGATGATCCTGTATGAGAAGACGACTATGCATGGCTATGTTAGTAGAAAGCTCCGAGATAATAGTAACATCGATCATTAAAGCATTTTATCATGGACCAATGCCTGGATTACTATCTCCCACTTTGAAGGGTATGCGTTTGCAATCCAAGAACAGGAAATATCAACCAAGTACTTGATGCACAAAAGGGATAGAAATGCAGGAAAAGCCGTAAAATGTGACAACTGATGCAGACTTTGTGGAGTTCACACTGAAGATATCAGCCACGTCATAAGCAGTTGTCCGAAAATGTCATCACGATATTATCTATCGATGAGACATGACGTTGTAGCTAGGACACTCTATAACGAAATCCGTCGAAAGGATAATTCCGACGACAAAGAAATAAAACCCCACGATATGGTAGAAGCGATAGCCACTCATAATGGAAAGGAATACTAATGGAATGTACCAGTGAAAACTTCAATAAAATGTGAGCACAACAGACCTGATATAATGATTTGGGATAGAGAAGAGAAACTGTGGAAATCAGCTGCCCAGCGTTATGTTAACATAAAACTGAAGATCAGTGAAAAAGAGACCATCTATGCTTAACTACTGAGAAATCTACAGTTACTCTATCCAAATTAGAAGTTCAGGTTTATACCTGTAATTATTGGGGCTCTGGGATATGTAACACACTACCTAAATATCAATCTGGGAAATTAAGCTTCTGAAAACCAGAAAGGAGAAAGCTAATTCGAAGGCTACAGATCCAATCCATCACTGGAACTGTAAAAATCTGTAAAACTTACCAGAGGTTTATCGGTTGAATACATATGAGCATGTCTAGATATGTAACTCTATACATGAGAATACATTCATAAAACATACAACTCTGCACATACATACATACATACATACATACATACATACATACATGCATACATGCATACATGCATACATACATACATATACATACATACATACATACATACATACATACATACATACATACACACACACATACATACATACATACATACATACATACATACATGCATGCATGCATGCATACATACATACATACATACATACATACATACATACATACATACATACATACATACATACATACATACATACATACATACATACATACATACATATATACATGAAGACTACAGATCCAATCCATCACTAGACCTGTTAAAATCTGTAAATCAAGGTTAGAAACCGGTTCTTTCTCTATTGGCAAGAAATCTTGAAATAAACTGAATAATAACATACACTCACACACACAGAATAATATTCTGTGAGAAAAAAGAAATGGCAAGCACGGATCGTGTAAAGGATTTCATAAAATGTTAACATAAAAGCAATAAGGAAGAATTTTGTCTGTCTCCTACGACGCTCACTCTTTCACTGGTTAAATAGGTTAGACAAACAGTACGATGGGTTGATGCCATGGAGTTTAGATAAACGAATAGATCGAGATAAAATGTTTAATCTAAGCTGGCCTTTAAAAACATAATCCATTCAAACGATAAAATGCTAAAGGTCTCACGATAGGTGCTAACACCATGCCAGGAGATATCCTAGCGCACAACCACCACCACCACCACCGCCATTGCAAGTCACCGAATCATTAAAAGCAACATCCACTGATGTGGAACAACTTTTTAGACTTTTAGTGAAAACAGATAACTCTAGTTGCTAATAACGACGATCCAGTTACTTGTATAAAATAACACTTGGATATTCTTTTATATTAAATATATCACGCTATCCAACTCGTGGTTTATCGTTTGTCTTTCACTTGGTTCAGTCATTAGACTGCGGCCATGCTAGGGTACGACCTTGAGGAAATTTAGTCAAACGAATCGATCCCAGTACTTATTTTTATAAGCTTGGTCCTATATCTGTTGGTCTCTTTTGCTGAATCGCTAAGTTACAGTGACTTAAACGCATCAACACCGGTTGTCAAGCAGTAGTGGGACAAAAACACACACACACATACAGCCACCTGCACACACACATACACACGCTTGTGCGCACAAACAAACTCACACACATATGTATGTATGTATGTATGTACGTATGTATGTATGTATGTATGTATGTATGTATGTATGTATGAATGAATATATGTATGTATGTATGTATGTGTGTATGTATGTATGTATGTATGTATGTGTGTATGTATGTATGTATGTATGCATGTATGTGTGTATGTGTGTATGTGTGTATGTATGTATGTATGTATGTATGTATGTATGTATGTATGTATGTATGTATGCATGTATGTATATGACGAGCTTCTTTCAGTTCCCGTCTACGAAATCTACTCACAAGGCTTTGGTCGGCTCGAGGCTATTGTAGAAGACATTCATCTAAGGTGCCATGCAATGAGACTGAACCCGGGACCATGTTGTAGGGAAGCAAACTTCTTACCACACAGCCACGACTGTTTATTAACAGACTTCATTTTTCAGTCATTTCAAATCTTCCCCATGGACAAATTTTGTAGGCGCAGGAATGGCTATGTAATTAAGAAGCACGCTTTGTAACAGTGTAGTTTTGGGTCAGTCCCATTGTGCGGCACCAATTAGCATTTACAATGTAAAAACCTACCCAAATACGCAATGAGCCGCTGTTATGATCCATTCTTTATTGATAAGAGTTCCTCCACAAATATGTTTCCCATCTTTTAATATAGACACTTGCCATGGCCATTCGCCTGGAAGAGATTCTTGTCCTCCAACAACCAAAGATCTGGCAACCACACCACACTGTGCTGAAAATATATCATTATACGAATGGAAATATTTATTTCAAATTTTGTATTGAGGGAGGGGCTAAGTCGATTTCGTCGACCCCAGTGTACAACTGGTACTTATTTTAACAAACCCTCAAAAGGTTGAAAGGTAACGTCAACCTCGACAGAAACTGAACTCAGAACATAAAGAAGGACGAAATGCAGCTAAGTATTTTGCCCGGCGTGCTAGTATCTGCCGGCGTCCCGCTCTATACGAACGGAAATATTGATAAATTGTGAATTGTTTCAAAGAGAAATATTGGCGGAAACTGGAAATACATATCGTTATAGTTACAGGTTACACAAAAATATTTGTTATCATTTGAATTTTTTTTTCACTGGGACCACAAAATTCCATCCTGAAATAAGGGATAATGGTAGTTACTGAGTATGAACATTCAACATTCAAAGTATGATTAGATATACTGTAAAAGAAAAAAAAAACATGTTTAATGTTTGTAGTTCTGTACAGTCATAGTTATGATGTTCGTGTGCACTTGAATTTAGAAAGACAATACACTGTATTGGATTGTCCGGAAAGTTCGTGCCGATTTTTAAAGGAAAGAAAAAAGTCAATAAATACTTGCCATTACATTTTTAATCAACCAAATATGAACCATTTTGTTGCACAATGCGTCTCCATCTTTCCTTTAACTTGAAAATACTCTCTTCCCAGAATTGGGGTGGTTTCATGGCAATGAATTCATCAAGGTATCCTTTTACGTCATCCAAGGAATTGAAATTTTTACCATTAAGACTATTTTGCAGAGACCTGAATAAGTGGAAATCCGAAGGAGCAACATTTGGTGAATATGGAGGGTGGGGTAACACATACCAGCCGAGCTGCAGCAATTTTTGTCTGGTTCCCAAAGCATCAAGTGCCGAAAATGAAATTTCTTACCTTCCATTTTAAAGGGTTACAAAATTAACACAGGTTATAGGAACATAAACCTTCTTCCAAGAAAAGATAGCTGAAGCTGTGCTCTAAATGGAAGTGTAGTCAAATCCTATTTTATGGACTCAACCATGTTCTAAAGTAAGTCGAAATGTAAGCTACTATAAATCGGCACGAACTTTCCGGACAACCCAATACAAACTATCTCGAGATAAGTCGATTTATTTATGTCCCCACATAGCGTCTCAGAAATATACCGATAAAATAAGTACCACACTTAAAAAGACGTAAGTTCTGAGGTCGATCTGTTCGACCAAAACTCTTCAAGGTGATGCCCCAACAAGGCCGCAGTTCAATGACTGAAACAAGTAAAAGTTGAAAGATAACTACAGATGTATTGTGGTTGCATTACATATATAAAGTAGATAAAAACGAGACTTGAGTTTCGGGTCTCGTTTCATAGATTTGTATTCTATTCAGGAATGTTGAGGTATGTTTCCAGTTTTTATTGCTTTAATCTAGAGGAAAGTTGTGTTTCCAAAGCCATTGTAAAACTTCCGAAACAGGTAAGTTTGGTACGGTTAATTCTGTTCTTGAACAGTCGCAAGTTAATTGCTCAACGGGGAAAAACACATGGACAGAAAGGAATTTCCAAAGGGATGGCATTTTAGGAAGGAAAGACTGGAGGCAGTGTTTAGTGCGAGCAACATGAGACAGGATATGAGTGACGAGGAAAGTAGAGAGAGGATGTAGAATGGAGAGGGAGACAGAAAGAGAAGTGGTAGAAGGGGAGAGAGAGACAGAGAGAAAGAGAGAGAGTTGGAAGGGTTGGACTGAGCTGAGTATAGATGGCATGAAACCAACTAACTCCAAGGAGCACTGGCCCTTATAGTAGCGACAGAAAACACAGAAAGAGGAGACACTGCATCTGTTAGAAGTTAGAGTATATTGTGAGCAATTGTCATATCAGTTACTCTAGGCTTACTTAGAATGCGGTCTTGAACGTCTGTATACTGTCAGCAGGCCGTCCCACTAAGGAATTATCTTCTGGTCCTAGAGAAGACGGCAAGCTAGTCTCGGGTCTCTGTGATGCAGTTTTTGCTAAACTGAGACTGTTCATTTACCAGAAGAGATCCCCGATAATAAGGGATAATAATAAGAAAGTACCGAAAATTCAATACAATACGCCACTGATCCTAATATCGGTTGGAGAAAGTATATAATTGGCTGTAAATATAAAGTCCTTGCTTTTAATCTGTCCAGGAGTGTTGAGTTGTGTTCATAAGTTTCCATAAGTAATATTTTAAATCTTTAGTGATTCCGAGATCGAATCGCAATATCAATACTAATTTGCTTCTAATTATTACTATAAACGATTTGAATGGTCTCGGGTGGGGAAGCCATGAGCATCACAATTTCAATTTGGCACCCAGAGAGGGAAATATATACCGTATTTACTCGTGAGTAAATCGCACTTGTGTATAAGTCGCACCCCTAATTTAATGTTAACTTTTGGTACAAAATATTTTACCCTTCATAGTTTTCGCTTCACTCCTGAATATAATCGCACCCTAGATTTTCATTTAAAATCGAGTATAAAATAACGGGAACTCCACACGAGTAGATGCGGCTAATAAAAAAAATATTGACATTTGGTAAGATCGAGGTTTCAAATTCTTAAGTGCACATTTTCACTGATTTATACTTACCTGGTCTCTCTGTTCTGCCAAATGTACCATTTCCTGAATTCAACGCTGTCGTATTGAAGATACATACTTTCCAGGCGTCGGAGAAAACTGTACCGTTTTTGCAATGGAAGTAGCCATAGAATCTTCCTCGATAGCATATACCAAATTGATTCTTATTATATGGGTGGGTGAAGTAAGAATATAGACAATTAGAACAAGGCGACTGTAAAAAACATTCACTGGGGACGGCATTGAAAAGCTGTTTATCGTTTGTAGAATTCACGTTGAAATGTAAGTGAAAGAAACTTATAAAAGACAGCAACCTTGCAGAGAAGTGCATTATGTCAGTTTTGCCCTGTTTGGCTTTATATATATATATATATATATATATATATATATATATATTATATATATATATATTATATATATATATATGTATGTATGTATAAATGTATGTATGTATTTATATATATATATGTATAAATGTATGTATGTGTTTATATATATATATGTGTGTGTATATATATATATATGAATATGTATATATATGCGTGTGTGTGTGTTTGTGTATCATTTTGTGTGGTATTTGTTTGTATGGTTAGATGTACACAAAAATATCCTGTATAATGTAAACTACATTTTGTGTTTATAATACTTTAATGTATGAGCGTGCGCGTGTGTAAACATAAATCTATATACATACACATAAATAATATACTTATATTCATACATATACACACACACATGTATACAAAGCATCTGATAAGTATATATGCCCTCTCTCCCTTTCTTTCCACCCCTCTCCCTCTCTCTCTCTCTCTCGCTTTCTATATTTTTCCCTTTCTCTTTTTCACAACCTCCCTAAAAACTCCATAAGTTTTCCACCCAATAAACATCTAACTGAAAACTTGAATGATCAGTTTTAACCAAACTATGTTCCATTGTTGAAGCTGTTTCACATACAATACACCTTCACAAAAAATAGCGTGTGCTATTATGTGCATGAGTATATGCATGTGTGCTTGCGCATGTATATGTGTGTGTAAGGGAGAGAGAGAGAGAGAGAGAGAGAGGAGAGAGAGAGAGAGAGAGAGAGAGAGAGAGAGAAAGAGGATTGTGTGCGTTAGTGCCTTAAAGCATGTCTGTCTCTATGAAGAGATTGTCACGCCTGCATATGTGTGTAATGTGTTTGCGTGCGTGCGTTCGCGTATGTATGTATATATATATATATATGCATACAGTGATATTGTGCATAAACGCATAAGCAGTTGACTACATGCGCATAAAAGCATATCCACGTATACACCATATATATATATGAATGTGTGCGTGCGTGTGTGTGTGTGTGTGTGTGTACAAGGTGCGATGAATAAATTGTCGTCTAAATTACGCAAAAATGAAAATAACACTGACATCACATTTTAACAGATATATTTACAAAAATTACATAAAAATATGAAATTACATAAAAATCTCTTGCAACTCTTCTGGATGGTCTCCTTGTTTAAGTTAGTGAATGCTGCCATAATCCTTGCCTTCAGTTCATCTTTGGTGTTACAAGGAGTTATGTTCGTCTCTCGCTCAACAGCATCCCACACATAATAATCAAGGCGTTTGCAGACTGGGGAGTTAGGTGGCCAGATGTTAGGGGTGAAGAGGTCGCAGAAATTGTCAGACAGCCATGACATGACTGGGTTCTCCTGCTTTTGTGGCATGGTACAAAGTCCTGTCGTCAGACATAGGGTCTTCCAGCAGCCATCCTCTTGACCCAAGGCAGCATTACCTCCTCCAGGTACTTGATCTAGGCCTCTGTGTTAAGTATGAGGCCGTGTGGGAAGATGAATGGAAGCATAACCTCGTCATCACTAGTGATCACTCCAAACACCAGGATGTCGACTGGATGTTTGATTTTTATCACTCTCAGTAAATGCTTTGGGGACACGGCAAGCCAACGGTTGTTCTGTGTGTTCACCATCTGGTCTCTCGTGTTTGAGTTTGTCCAAAAGCTTCGTAGCGCGGGCTTTCGCTTGTCCTTGAAGCTTAGGATAAAAACTGGCCTTTTCCCATCTTGTATGAGGAATACCGAATGTCTTTATGCACTACCTGCTTGATAAGAAACTCAGACATTCCCATGTCCTTGATTAACTTGGAGGGATCGTTGTTAATCATGACCTGGATCTCACCAACAAATCCAGGAGTTCCTTTCTTATCAGAATGACCAGAGTGAATTCTGCGAGCTGCCGTACATTCGTAATCACCATTAAACTCATCCAACTCTTTCCGAATCCTCTGCACTCTCCTCCGATTGACACCCAAACACTCTGAAATGTTCGTATTGGAGCTTCCGGCGCGAATGCCAAGCAGTACAGCATATCATTTCCAAATTACTGGCAGAGTGAATCGAGTCATGGAGTTGTTTTTCTCACAAATGGTGCCCAACTAACCTACTATACAGTGTAGTCGACAAAATCAAAACCAAACAATACTCACGCGCGAAATTAAAAATATAACATGACGAAAATTTACCCATTGCACCTGCATATATATATATATAGGTTGAGTTCTATTGCATCCTTTACTTTGGAGGGTTCCAAAGGTGCGATTACTAACAAAAATTCTTTATATTTCGTTGGTAGCTTACTAGCGTAAGAGTTTTGCGAATATGAAATTATTACATGTATATGGTGTGTGATGAGAATTTATGGAAAGGTATCCCATAGAAACTCAACAAACTGTTAAAGATGGAGAAGAAAAGATATTAAAATTTAAAAAAAGAATTGTAATACATGCATACGATCGTTTCGAACAGCAATATTAACATGTAAAATACATGGTAGAATAATTATGTAATTAATTTAATTTAATTTAATTTAATTAATTTCTATCACTGTTCTCCTCAACGCAAAAAAGAGTACATCCTAAAATTATTATTATTGTTACAGAAGACTTGATGGAAGAAATAGCAAGTAACATAATCGGATATACATATTTTATCCTTATGGAAGATCATGAGCATCCTAACAAAAAAGTGTTGTTGAGTCTAGTTGTGAAAAAACTAAAACTTATGCGTCTAACGGTTATTTGAGAATATAAGTGAAAGATCTTATCTTCCATATGCATGTATTAAAATTCTTTTTTTTTAATTTTAACATCTTCTCTTCTCCATCTTTAACAATTTGTTGAGTTTCTATGTAGATACCTTTCCATAAATTCTCATCACACACCACATACATACATATATACATACATACATACATACATACATACATACATACATACATACATACATACATACATACAAACTAACATATATAAACACATAAGTATATAAACATATATATGTATACACACACACATAAGCAACAAAACCTCCATAACAAGAAGCCCCTAAACGAGTGTTACCCTCAGCAGAATTCGAACCCCAATGAAGAACTAATAAAACATTGCTTGATATAGAACACAATACGAAATGCAGAGTCATATATACACATATTTTATTGCATTAAAAATTTTGTGTGTGTATGTATCTATAATATTGATTTCAAATTTTGGCACGAGGCCAGAAATTTCGGGGGAGGGGGTAAGTCGATTACATCGACTCCAATACTGAGCTGGTACTTATTTTATCGACTCCGAAAGGATGAAAGGCAAAGTCGAATTTGAACTCAGAACATGAAGATGGATGAAATGCCGCTAAACATTTCGCCTGGTGAGCTAACGATTCTGCCAGCTCCCGTCTATATGTGTGATACTGTTGACGTCATATGAATTGGAACTGGATCTCGAAGCACATACAAAGCTGTAAATAATCCTTTCTAATATAGGCACAAAGCCTGAAATTTCGGGAGAGGGGGTAAGTCGATTACATCGACCCCAGTACTCAACTGGTAGATATTTTATCGACCCCGAAAGGATGAAAGGTAAAGTCGACCTCGGCGGAATTTGAACCTAAAACGAGATGACAGACAAAATACCTATTTCTTTACTACCCACAAGGGGCTAAACACAGAGAGGACAAACAAAGACAGACAAACGGATTAAGTCGATTACATCGACTCCAATGCGTAACTGGTATTTAATTTATCGACCCCGAAAGGATGAAAGGCAAAGTCGACCTCGGCGGAATTTGAACCCAGAACGTAGAGACAGGCGAAATACGGCTACGCATTTCGCTCGGCGTGCTAACGATTCTGCCGGCTCGCCGCCTTGACGAAGCTGTAAATAATAGCATGTCGTTTGATCAACAGCCTTCGATTTTTTCTATCCAAAAAGGTTTTATTTCGACCCAATATTTACATGCTAATATTTATAGCATATGTGCTTCGATATCTAGTTCCAGTGCCCCAGCATGGCCACAACCTTTGGCCTGAAATGCATAAAAGAATATACGTACATACATGTATGCATAAATATAATCATAAATGTATGAATACACAAATATGTACATGCGTATACACACACAAACACACACATATTTCATATATCTTACATGTAAACATATCTGTTTATGTATACGTGCATCAGTACACGTGTTGTTGCTGTGCTTTTGACGAAAGAGAGTGTGAACAGCTCTCAGAACACACCTCACATTTTATGCATTTTCCTGTTTATAGCTATTAAATGCCCCCCCCCCCCCCAGGTCAGGTTATTTTCCTTGTGACCCGAGTTAAATCCCGCGCATTGTTAAGAAGTGAAACGTGTTATGTTTGGTTAATTTTATCAAAATGTCTGTACAGCGTATAGGACTTCGCTAATGTTGTATTAATGTGTTTCGCTCATAAACGATTTTCCATTTCATGATATAAAAAGGAAAAGCATTTTATTTATTTTTTCATAGTCTTGTGTGTATTCGTGTTTGTGTGTGTGTGTGTGTGTGTATGTGTGTGAGTGGTTTTATTGTTTAACTCTTAAGTTCTGTTGTATTCTTCTGTCGCACCTTTAAACGTACGGTAGAGAGGTTTTGAATATTTTAACTCATTCGGGAGATGAAAGAAGCTTCTTCAAACGATTTCAATAAAAGGCACGTATTAGACGGTTATTTGCACGGTAATTTTCCTCCAATTTACTACAAAGACGGGATGGAGTGACGTGGTTTTTTGTTAATTGATTGATATAAAGGAAGTTGACAGAATCAAGATTTATTCTTAAGTAAAATAATTTTACGTTGCTACAATGGTAAAGATTTCGAAGAGAATTATATAGTTGATTAATTGTACTCCTGTTACGTGCCTGGTATTTCCTTTATCGCTGAATCCAGCAAACATTTCGTTAATAAAAGAACAACTAAAAGTTCAGTCACGGACCTTTTATCCGACTCCTAGGAATCCAGAATATACGTGCTAAAGAATTCAGGAAACCGGCTTTATGAGCCTATTGCTCAGGAAAGACCTTCGATTATTTTTTTTAATACAATTTAGCTCTTTACTTTTCGTAGTTTATTTTAAGTTTTAATTTTAAGACTGTCTTCAGAGAACCGGAAAATCAAGAAATCCGGGATATTTCCGGTTCTAAGTGTGCTGGATAATTGGTCCGGTACTGTATTAGAATGGTGAGGAAGTAGAACGTCGGACGAAAATGCTACGCACTATTCAGTTTCGTCAGAGTTGAAATCTTATTCAAGCAGCGGCATAGCTTGAGTGTGTGCCTCCTAGAGCCGCCCTTTAAGGTTTCCACCACCACGGCCCCTTATACAGACTTAAAGGGCTGGCCCAAAAGTGCCGAACCGACCCTCTCGCCACTGTCTAGCTATGCTGTCTAATGTTGTTAAAACAAATACCAGTTATTCACCAGTAACGAGCTAATAAATTATATCCGTCTGTTATAAACCTGTGGACTTGTGACTGTGATAAATCGCGAATAATTAGAGCCGCAGGGAGTGCGTGAAGGATCATTGTTGGTACGGGTTGCATAGCCACTTTCGTGACTCCCAGGTTGGTGGATAACTGGGTGAGAAGGAATAGTATAAACAGTGACGTAGCTACGGTGTATGCCACCCGTGATACGCCATAAATTTACCGTCCATCAGCTCCGGACCCCTAAAATCTGAACAGGCTTATACAGCAGACCCAAACATACTGCTCTATATCTATTCAGGACAGACCACCCACTCACGCTCACCTCCTTTCATCACCCACCTAGCTACGCAGAAAAGCAGTTGGTGGAATATAAGGTTACATGAAGGATACAAGCACTGTAGAGTTAACAGTACGTGGAATGTGAATGAAGATCAATGTGATTGTAATTGATCACCACTTGTTAAGGGTGTCGTTGTTGTGATGAGTATGGGCGCGAACAGCCTACTGGGAGGCTGTTACGGTCAGTGAGGATGGGATATAGCTTGGCGAGGTACAATGTACTGTGAGCGTACAGCTAAAGAGTGAGGACAGTAGAATTGTTGAGTGAGCTCTAGAAAAAGGAATATTTCTTGTGCGATTGAGGTCAGGGATTTCTATACAAAGTGTGATATGTAACAGATGGTCGAATGTTTCTGGAAGTGAGCTTCCAGTGAGCTACTAGAATACATTTAAAAAGGGGAGCGAGAGTAAAATTTGAGAGGGAGAGATGAAATGGAGAAGATATTCTAATGCCTTGGACAGAGGAGGTGATAAGTGGATAACCGTGAAACACTATCTACACGTTGGCCAATAGATAGAATTTCCACGTTCGTTCTCAGCCATTGCCCGAGTAAAAAGAAAACGCTCAAATCGCCCGCTTCGTCACCTAATGTTATTTCCTTCCTTACTTCCGGTACATCTCTCACTAACGTCCTTTTTAACTTCCGGTGTGGTACCTGCTATGCCAAAGTCAACAAAGATTAAGTTCGGTCAGTGTTGTTATATAATCATCACAACAAACATGAACAATCAACGTCGCCCATTGTCTCCCTTGATAAAAGGACTTTCACTTTGTTTCCCGCCAAAACAATTAACTTGTACAACAACGGCAGTCGAATAAAGTATCTTGTATCGTTAACACGTAGTTTCAGTCTCTCTCATTTTCTTAATCTTTCATACTAAGTACTCACTACTTCCTTTAATACTCAATACATTATATATATAACAACAACATGGTGTCAGAATACTAAAAGAACCCAAAAATACAGAAACCAAAGGAAAAAAAGAAGTTGAAATCATACTTCAAAGACGAAATGGAAAATTTACCGCATCCAAAAGACCTAGACTTTAATCAGGAAAATCTAGCCGCAGCATGGAAAAAGTGGAAAAAAGAATTCAATCTCTTTTTGATAGCAACAGAAAGTGACATGAAGCCAGACAAAGTAAAAACTTCAATGTTTTTAACTTGCATCGGTTCTAAAGGCCGAGATATCCATTCCACACTGGATTTCGATTCACCCGACGAAGAAATGAACCTTCAGACAGTAATCGAAAAATTCGATGCATTGTGAACCCAGGAAAAACATAACTTTCCTAAGACACAAATTCTTCACATGTGGACAAGCGGAACATCAAAAATTCGATGAGTACGTAGTAGAGTTGCGCCAAAAGGCACAACAGTGCGAATTCGGCAACCTCACAGACAGTCTCACCAAAGATATTCTGATATGTGGAATCAGAGACATGAGATTAAGAGAAAGATTATTGAGAGAACCAAATTTAGACCTACAAAAAACAATTCAAGCAGGTCAGAGTGCAGAGCAAACACGACTCCAATCAAGGATGCTAAATGCCACATCCGAAACAAGAGATAACGAAATCTCGAGGGTATATAGTCAACACGACAGAAAAGGCGCCAAAACCCAAATAACCCGCCATATGCAATCCAGACATCAAAACGAACAAGGCGGAAGTGACAGAAAGCCCGCGAAGTTTCAAGCGCCAAGTCAACACTACGTCACTAACTGTCACTATTGTGGTTATAATCACAAAAGAAATAAATGCCCAGCATTTCACAAGACATGTGAAAAATGCAAGAAACAAAGACACTATGCAAAAATGTGCAAATCAAGAAAATTTGTACATAAAGTAGAGATACATACCGACGATGAATCAGATGACGATACACATGCACTCGAAATGATCACTGCAAATAATTCCCGCGTGCACAAAATCGAAAAGTTCAAGACTCCAAAAGACATTTGGACGGTCGAACTAAAAGTGAACAACTCGAATGTAACATTCAAAATAGATACAGGAGCAGACGTAACCGTACTGCCATTCAGAGAATATAGAAATATAATTCCAAAACCACAACTGCAAAAAACCTCAACTCGATTATCAGCTTACAATAACACAGCTATAAAAGTGCTAGGAAAATGCACAGCAGTCATTAAATACAAAGAATTATCAAAGCAAATAAAATTCATTGTTGCAAAAACAAACTCGCACGCAGTTATAGATGCAAAGACAGCTAAAGATCTAAACCTGATTCAGAGAATTTCAAAAATAAATTCGTCGAACACAAACGACATATTAGAAAAATATGAAGACTGTTTCGGAGAAATCGGCACTTTGTCAATAACACATCATATCACAGTGGATCCACAAATAACTCCTGTAATTCATCCACCAAGATCGGTTCCTTTTTCTATAAAAGAAAAACTCAACAAAGAATTAAAAAGAATGACAGAATTAGATATCATAAAACCTGTTAGTGAACCTACAGACTGGGTAAATTCCCTAGTCATCGTTGAAAAAGCCAACGGAAAACTCCGACTCTGTTTAGACCCCAAGAATCTAAACAAAGCCATAAAAAGGCAACATTTCAAACTCCCTACAGCGGAGGACATTTTTGCACAAATGCATAACCCTAAATATTTTTCAAAACTCGATGCATCTAATGGATACTGGCAAATTCCAGTTGACGAAGAAAGCTCCCATCTTTTAACGTTCAACACACCTTTTGGAAGGTATCGCTTCACACGACTACCCTTTGGAATTCACAGCGCCAGTGAAGTTTTCCAAAAAGAAATTTCAAAAATAATAGAGGGCATAGAAGGAGCAAGAAATTCACAGGATGACATCATAATCTGGTCCAACACTTTAGAAGAACACACAAATAGACTACAACAAGTTTTCGATCGAATCCGAAAGCACGGATTAAAGTTAAATAAATCAAAGTGTATCTTCTATGAATCACAAATCAAGTACCTTGGGCATATATTAACCAGCGAAGGGATAAAACAAGATCCAACCAAGGTACAAGCAATCATTCACATGCCACTGCAACAAGTAAAAAAGAATTACAAAGATTCCTAGGTATGACAAATTACCTATGTAAATTTTTATCTAATTACTCCGAAGTCACAGCACCATTGCGCCAGCTTCTACAGAGTGACACGTTATGGTCATTCGACAAACCACAAATCGAAGCAATAAAAAAGCTAAAAGAAATGATTACCAGAAAACCAGTGCTACAATTTATGATCCAGATCTACCAATAAAAATAACTACAGATGCTAGTAAGCATGGGCTCGGAGCGATACTTGAGCAGAAACACAACGAAAGATGGCTACCTGTTTCGTTTGCATCTCGTGCAACAACTCAAGCGGAACAAAACTACTGTCCGATAGAGAGCGAAGCTCTCAGTATAGTTTTCGCATGCAAGAAATTTCATCAGTTTATATACGGAACTCATTTCAGAATCGAAAATGACCATAAACCGTTGAAGCAAATATTCAAAAAATCGATCACTAAATGCCCCCCCCCCCCAGAATCCAAAGATTTCTACTAACATTACAAAGATATGATTTTGACCTAAACCACATACCTGGTAAAGAATCAATTGTTGCAGATACCCTATCACGTGCATACCTTGAGCAAAATACTCCAGAAGTACCAGACGAAGATATGAAATCGCACATTCATGCAGTAATAAAAAATTACCCCATAACCGACACTAAATTAAACGAGTATAAAGAAGCCACTGCAGACGACCCGTCTCTACAGACACTCGTCACATTTACAAGAACAGAATGGCCCCCAAAAGACAAAATACCAATAAACATCAAACCATTCGTATCTGTTCGTGATGAAATATCAATCGTCAATGGTCTCGTTCTAAAAGGTTCAAGAATAATTGTACCTAAGTCATTACGTAGAGAAGCTCTACAGGAAATACATACCGGACACATGGGTATCGAAAAATGCATAGAGAGAGCGAAGGAATGTATATACTGGCCCGGCATTAACGCTCAAATCAAAGACATGATTAACACATGCTCATACTGCATTGACTACAAAAATCAACAAGCAGCCGAACCACTAATAAATCATGAAATACCTACTACACCATGGACCAAAGTGGGTACAGACGTATTTCACCTGTCTGGAAATTTGTATGTCACAATTATTGACTATACAACAAGATTTTTTGATCTACACGAAATAAATGATTGCCAGTCAAAAACCGTAATCAAAAAATTAAAAGAAACTTTTGCTAAATTCGGAATTCCGCAAACAGTTGTAAGTGACAACGGTCCAGAATTCAATTCGGCTGAATTCAAAAAATTGCAAAAAATTGGCATTTTCATCACACGAAGACAAGCCCGCATTATCATCAAGCGAATGGCATGGTTGAGAGAAATATACAGACAATAAAAAAGACGCTAAAAAAGGCATTCAAAAGTGACGAAGAACCTCAGTTAGCGCTCTTAGCATTACGCACGACTAAATTACAAAATGGTGCACCATCCCCTGCAAATCAAATAATGAATAGAACATTGCGAACAAATCTCCCAAACATACTACACGACAAAATTGGTATCAGGCCTCACGAAAAGAAGAAATCGAACATTACAACAGAACTCCCAGAGTTAAAACCACACGACACGGTTAGAATTAAGTTTAACAACAATTGGTTTAGAAGGGGCAAAATAATTAAAAAACTAGAGCAACCTCGTCATACTTAGTAATAACAGAGGAAGGTAATACAGTCAAACGAAATAGACAACATATTCTTAAAACAAACGAACACGTTCGCATAACAGAAGAATTAGATTATGAAAATATATTTCCAAAGTCAACAAACACGCATGAAAAAACAAAAACAGCACAACTACAGAATTCAACACTACAAAATAATAAAACCACAAAAAGTGGACGACGAATAATTATTCCCTGTAGATACAGATGATAATAAAAAAAAAATAAGTATAAATAAAAAAAAAAGGAAGATGTTATATAATCATCACAACAAACATGAACAATCAACGTCGCCCATTGTCTCCCTTGATAAAAGGACTTTCACTTTGTTTCCCGCCAAAACAATTAACTTGTACAACAACGGCAGTCGAATAAAGTATCTTGTATCGTTAACACGTAGTTTCAGTCTCTCTCATTTTCTTAATCTTTCATACTAAGTACTCACTACTTCCTTTAATACTCAATACATTATATATATATATAACAACAAGTGTAAGCCTTTCGGGATCTGCAGCAGGTCACACAGACGGTAAGGCCGCAGATGTATGTAGGGGGATTCTGAGAGAACGAAGACAAATGACAGGGGCTTTTGCAACTGTTGATCTGAAATCAGTCTATCTAAAGCTTCATGTGGCTCAGAGTTTGTTAAGTATCAGTTTCAAGACATGATGTCTAATCAAAGATTGTGGCGACAGTCCTCAACACGATACTGGAGAAAGAGAGCAAAGTGAAAGAGGTGACTAAGTATTAGATAAATGATATTCTGGTGGACAACAGCGGTGACAGCAGCAAAGGTCATAAATCATCTGAAAATTAGCGGTTGACTGCAAAACTACCGGAAGCGACAACAATGGAAAAAGTAGAGGCTGAAGAAGACAGAGAAAGCAAGCTGGTATTTCGTCAGCCGTTACGTTCTGAGTTCAAATTCCGCCGAGGTCGACTTTGCCTTTCATCCTTTCGGGGTCGATTAAATAAGTACCAGTTATGCACTGGGGTCGATATAATCGACTTAATCCGTTTGTCTGTCCTTGTTTGTCTTCTCTCTGTTTAGCCCCTTGTGGGTAGTAAAGAAATAAGTATTTCAGAGAGGGAATGAGATTTCAGATCTAAGACAATCTGAGTCGATAGGAATTATGCTCAATATATAGAAGGCTGGTACGCTACTAGTTCTGTCGTTAAAAGGCTCGGGACTACGCTGCTATGTAAAGAGGAAAGATGGTGAGATAGACTGGGGAGATACGGTGAAAGAAAGGTCTGTAGCTCCGATGAAAAATCCAGTTTAAAATGATAAACGACCCGATAAATGGATGTTTTGTTTAGGGGCATAAATTAGGCTTTGAGATAGGGGTGTGTAGTATTGAGAAAAGAGCTTGAATACCTGAATTCTGTTCCAAGTTATAAGTGATTTTTGTGCTCTTAGGGAAAATAAGGTGGATGTTCTTACAAGGTTGAGAAAAGCCTGACTGAAAGTGTCAGAGGATTAACAGATAGGGGTAGTCTCAGAGTACCGTTTGCAGAGCATGTAGCTGACGAGACTGCACGGCATGCATAATATTGGAAATGACCTGAAGTAGTCGTAACGCGAGAGATGCACTATTTAGCTGAATTATTTCAGAGTAACGAAGTTCACATCCTGGAAAGGTCAACTCTGCTTTGCACTTAACTTCCATTAAGTTTGAAAAGAGAAAAAAATTATTAAAGTTATATATTCATTGGACAGTAAATACGAAATCATACCTTCCTTGTTTTAACAAGAAGTTTACTTACGAACCAACGGTTAAAGTACATTAACATAACTGAGACATTATATTTTTGGGATGAATTAATTCGATGACGGCAATTCAAGCCAGATTGATGTTTCAAAAAGTGACAAGCTAGAGAGAGATGGGGGGAGGAAAAGAGAGCGAGAGAGACAGACAGATAGACTGAATGACAAAGACAGAGAGAAAGAAAGAGAAAGGACAATAAGAACGAAAGCCGATCCTGTACTGAGACGTGAGTTGTTTAAACGAACATGTTTAGCTTAAATAGTTTCACTCCTATTAAGGTGAGTTTGTATGGAAACTAAGACGTCAAACAATAAAGAAAGAAGAAAAATAACTAGAATTTTAACTAACTTGTGAGGGTCTGCGTCAGCAAATAATATTTAGTACAATTGTTAAGTTTTAAAGAGAGGTTTGCGTGCTTTGAGAAGAGGAAAGTTCTCACGTTTCAGACGTGGAGGGGACATTATGTATATTTATTTGCCTATTAGCGTTAACAGAAAATATTGGAAAAGTTTTACATAGCCCGTCACCTAATCCTTAAAGATGTGCAAAACAGAGAAGTAAAATTTAGAGCATAAATACGTAGACACACACACAATATATATATATATATATAATATATATATAATATAAAGGATATTAGCCAACTGAATATGGCTAGGGACAGGGCAGGGTGGTGGGGGTGTCACTGTTGCATTTAGCCCCAGGCGAACATCAACGTCACCAGATAGGCCTGACGTCATCACGGCGTCCTCTATCTTGCAAAGGGAGATCATTCACCAAGAAGCGGATACCACACACGGACCTAGGTTTCAAGGTGTATTGCCTATTATCAACGTGTGGTAGGCATCGCCTCTCGATGAACGACCAACTGTGCAAGATATATATAAGGATTTTCAAGTAAATACATTTACTGATTTCGAACACTGTCTATATCTCATTTAGAGAATTATTATTGCTGTCGAACAGATTTTCGAAATCAGTAAATGTATTTAC